>NW_024346667.1:7754258-7995323 GCF_902729225.1 Pteropus medius | reverse complement strand
AGTGTTTTGTACCTAGCAATGTAACTGGTGAATTCACTTTTGTTTACTTCAAATAGCGTAGGGATTCAGGGGGAGAAGCACCTAGAGTTCGGACCATATCTACCATTTCACTTTTTCATAAAATCTGGTAGCTCATGGAGGCCAAGCTGAGTTGTACCTTCAGAAAATCAAAGTGAGAAATTTTGTTACCTTTAGCTTAATGGAAAAATTAACACGAATGACCAAAGCAATATAAGATAAAATTATATTATTAAATAATCATGAACAGTGACTAAACTAAAAGGAAAAAGAAAAAAGAAAAAAAAAAAGCCCAACTCACTGTTTTAAGGGCAAGAGACGTTAGTAAAATACTTGTTGAATTATATGAATTTGATTATATCTTCACCTCTGGCTGCCCAAGTTTATTTTCAGCCCCACGGGTTACTAGTTTTATTATTCTTGGACACTACTTTCTTCATTTCTCTAAGTCTTAATTCTTCATCCATAAGATCTTGTGTGAAGAGTAACTGAGATAACTTATGTAAAGCTCTAAGCACAGTGCTTAACATACTTTAAGTGCTTTTGAAAGTTGATTATTATTATTATTATTATTATTATTTTATTTATTTCCTGAAAGTTCTACTAGTTATGCACTATCTGCTAATCCTAAGGTAATGCCACACTGTTAAAATATAGTGTGGGGGAGAGGGAAACAGCCTACATGTTAGAAGTATTTTTTAACGTTGGTCTTGTCATTTCTTTTGCTTAAACCCAGTGTTCAGCATGACTTAATTTTAGAAGCAAGTGAACTTAACATTTATTTTCATCACAATCAGAATGATTTGTTCTGCCCTTTCTGTAGGCAGAAACTTGAATCCAAATGAGATTCTGAAGTGGAAAATAACACTCACAAGTAAGTACTGTCAAGGCTTATGCTAGATGCTACTCTGTTCGTTTTTAATGCATTCATTTCAGCATCGTTACATCCTAATATTAGCTGACACCACAAAGGCTCAAGAGTACCAAGACTCTTGTTTCTTTTCACTTGTGCACCCTCCCCTCACCCCTTTTTCACTTCCAGGATCCACTCCCTGTTATGACTAAGTTTACAAATTTATCTAGCCATCTATCTATATCCAAGACTAATTCTCCTCTGAATGGTTAGGTAGCCTTTTGCTCAGTATCAAATCTCTGTTTCTTTACCTGTAAAGTGGTCATAGTCATAGTATCTTTTTAGCACAGAGTCTCACACATAAAAAAGAGCTTAATAATTTTTAATATTAGTAGTCAAGACATTATTTTTTTAACAAGCTCCATCCTGATATTTATGCCTTTTCTCAAAGGATTCTGGCTTCTTATTTTCCCTTCTGGAGTTTCCCAGATCAACCAACTAGGCAGCTGTCCACTAAGCCTATGCCTACAGCTTGGCCCAAATTATTTCTTAAAGGACTAGGACAAAGTCTTCTTTATATATATTATATATATAGTCTACATATATTTTATATAGTCTTTTATATATATAAAATAAAATAATATATATTTATATATGTGTTTTCTTTTATATATATAAAATATATATAAAATATATATATGAATACTACAGAAACTACCACAAATATTAACAAAGCTTATAATTTCCTTTCATTTAAATTCATCCAAAGTCACAGAATAAATTTTCAGAAGTTGCTTTTTCCTTTTTTGTGTGTGCTATTTTAAGTTGTGATAAAATAATGTAGATTCTCTATTAGAAAAAAATGCAGAGTGAGAAAATCAGTCAGTAAAAGAAGAAATTTTAAAAAAGAAGTTCTTAGCCCTAGATTAAGGACATCTGTGAGGGGAAATAAAACCTTAAACCAGAACAGTTCTCAAAATAATGATTTCCTTTGTGCTCAGTGATTCTGAAAACACTTGGAAATGATTAGGGACTTTTAAAGTTTGTTTTGAAAGTATATTGCAAACAAAAATCAGCAATTGATGTTTTCAAGTTCAAATGAAATCAATTTGAATCCATAATAATATTTATTCAAAATTTATGTCATTGAGAAAAATGCTTGCTTTAATAACACATTTGTCCATTTATAGTCCTTGAGGAGGCCAATTTTTCTTTTTTTTAAATATGGAGCTCTTCTGTCAAAACCACTTAGGACCATAGATCTAAGCTAATGGATTTTGAGATAGGATCCTACCATTATATGGCCAGAAACACTTGGAAATCACGTTATCACATAAGGAGAAGCAGTAGAGAACCACCACTATAAAGTTCAGCTCTTCATGTTTCCCACCCTGCTTTCTGCTGTCAATTCCTATGTGATTCTGCCTCTACAGTGAAGTCCAGCCATTATGCAAAGTCAAAGTCAAGGTCTCAGTCTATATCCTGGCTCAGTTATTTTACTAGACCTGTGGCTTTCGGTAAGTTACCATTCAGCACATTTCACATAGTTATTCATTCAGTAAATGTTTTTGAGCATCTACAATGTATCAGACACTGTGCTGGTCATTGAGGATGTGGTCAATGGTGTGTAAACATAAACAGCGGTTTTGAGGTAGACGCCATAGGTTGGCTAACCAATACCCATTGTTAACCATCTTCACCGCTACTGTGCCACAGCTAGCTGCACAACATGACTTAAATTCCTCAAACCACTTTTCTCACCCAGAAAATGGCTGGCTTGCTCTATATTTATTCTATGATCTCATCTAGCTCTGTGATTATATCTGCCTGAATTCTAGGTGTTATTAGTTAACCTACCTTGTGCAAGCACTAAAAAAACTGAGCTAGAGAGGAAAGACAAAACACGAAGACCAGCTGGGGCCTACTGAAGCCATGAGAGGAGTAAGCCATCGTCTTATAACATGTCCATGGCAGAACTACAAGTAGTCTTGGCCCAAAACATATTCCCTACTGAAGCATCTGTCAGTGGAGGGGGCACAGAACCTAAGAAATCACAGCATGTTCTTCTTAACCCCCAACAGTCTTATACTCGTAAAACTGGGTCAAAATAAACATCAAGGGCAGAAAGAATCACGAAAGAGTAAAGATGTCCTCTGTCCTGAGGAAGGAGGAATGGCACGTTCGCATAGTTTGCCTTGGTAATGGACTGCACCTAATACTTACAATATGTTTGTGAGAAAGGAAATTTGCTACTGAAAGTGTAGATTTTGCTATTTATGGTAGTTGTGCATTGCTTTGGTTACCTTGTTGCATTTTCTAAGCCTAGGTCATCCCTGGATGATAAACTGTTTCTCTCTTGAAGGCTATTGGAATTTCTGATGTCATACAGGGGAGAAGGTAAACCCTAAAGAGGATGTAGAAACACTGAGAGCAGGCCTTAGGCAAGAAGGAGGATTCCAGCTTTCTCTCTTGTCTTCCTCTTCTTAATCCATACTTTGATGAATAAATGAAGCTAGTAACATTCCTCCCAGTAGAAGGAAAGAAAGAGGGTCTTCGTAATGGGATTTAGGAAGGGGGCTCTGCTGGGAGAATTCGAGCTAGGGAAAAAACCCCATAATTTTCTCATGTTATCTGGATTCCCATCACTGGATTTTAAAAAATAGAGCCATTTACATATGGACAATTGATTTTCAACAAATATATCGGTGCAATACAGTGGGAAAGAAGCATTTTTACAACAAACTGGATCAATCAAATATCCATATGAGAAAACATTGAACCTAGACTCCTGCTTCATTCTATGTTTAAAAATTAATCTAAGGTGGATTATATACCTAAATATAAAGCTTAGAACAGTAACATTTCTTGAAAAAAAAGACCTATCCTAAGATTTCTTAGGGCACCAAAAACACTATAAATTAAAAAATATATAATAATTTGGAACTCATCAAAATTAAAATTTTCTGCTCATCAAAAGGCACTATTAAGCAAATGAATAGGCCAGACACAATTTGGGAGGTAATATTCACAAGACACATATATGACTATGAACTTATAGTGAGAATTATAAAGAACTACAAATCAATGAGCAAATTACAACCAATTTAAAAATAACAAAGTATTTAAATAGATATTTGAAAAGATATACCAATGACCAACAAGCACATAAAAACTTACTCAATATCATCAGTCATCAGGGAAATATAAATTAAAACTATAATTTCAAACCCACTAAATGGCTGATATGAGAAAGACTGACAATAAATTAATATTAACAAGGATGTGGAAAAACCATTTTGGAAAACTATTTGACAATTTCTTATAGCAACTCATAAACCTTCCCTCTAACCAAGTAATTCCACTTCATGATATTTACCCAAGGAAAATTAAAACTGTCCATAAAAAATACTGTTACTGGAAAGTTCATAGAAGTTTTGTTTTTGGTATGCGAAAACTTGAAATAAATCAAATCTCCATTGACTGGGGGATGGAATACTATTCAGCAATAAAAAGAAACAAACTACTGTATGGATGCATTTCACAAACATAATATTGAGTAAATGAAGCCAGACACAAAAGAATATATATTATATGACTTCAATTATAAGAAGTCCAAGACCCATGGCCACTACCATGTCCATAGTGATAGAAGTCAGAAAGTGGTTGCCAGGAGCAGAAAAAAGTAACTGGAAAGAATGAGAGGTGATATTCTTGGGTGATAGAAATATTCTAGATCTCAATTTGGGTAGTGTTTACACGAGTATATACAATTTTAAAACTCATCAGAATATACACTTAATAGTTGTGTATTCTATTGTATATAAATTATCTCAACAAGAAAAGAAAAATTAATATATATATATTAAAACTATATGGATAGTTGGGATAATTTTACCACTTTCTATTCTAACCTACCTGTATAATAATAAGCAAACACTAAGATCAAGAGAATATCCATATTTTACCTAAGAGAAAAGGTCTTTGACATATAAAAGCTTGTTAACACATGAACAAAGATAAATATGTCAGTTTCCCTAGCTATTACCTTGAAGTTAGCTCAGGACCATCATCTCTACCACCAGTCTGTAGACTCATTGATTGCAATAACCTCCTAAAGGTGCACTCTGCCTCTATTCTTGTCTCCCTCCAATCTATTCCTAAATTTACAATCAGAGATTAAAAATAAAAATATAGCAAAGACTCCCTATTGACTACAAATAAAATAGATACTTGGTTGTATTGTGGCATGTATGATACTGTATAACCTCATCTTTGTATACCACTCTAGCCTCATCTCCTACCAATCTTTGCTTCATACCTTAAAGTCTTGTAACACCCAATTGTTAAAATGTCCTCACATACACTGTATCACCTAGTCTCCATGCCTTGCTCAAACTCCTCTCTTTCTAAAGTGTCTTTTCAGCCTATCTTATTCTGAATAACTTACTCATCCTTTCAGACTTAGCTAGGATGTCATCCATTCCAGATGTTTCTTGAAATGTCACAGTCTATAGCACCCAGTGTAGACCTCTAGTTTAGCATTTAGAATATTTTTATTTCATCAACAAATACTTATTATCTCCTATGTACCATGCACTGTTTTAGCTCTTGGAATATATCAATTACTAAACAAACTTTTAACTTCATGTAATGAAATTTGTCGATTTGTCTGGTCCAGCCATGGTTTTTTCAAGTTTGTGCCTATAGCACCAAGCACCATGCCTGACACATAGTAGCTGCTCAGCATCAATTCTTCTACATTAATATGAACCAAATGATGAGATAGGACATGAGCTGGCTACAGATTGCTTAGTAGGAACTAAGATGAGAAAGACTGATTCAGAACAGTCTGTGAGGTACAAGCCACAAAAGAGGACCTTGTGGGGAACAGCAGCACAGCTCCTGAAGCCAAGGGGGATGAAGTGCAGAAACTGGACTTCGCTGACTACATGATTTTGCCTAGAGCTACCCCAACATGAAACAGCCAGAAATAATTTCAAGACCACATAAGTGCTGAGTTTTTAGTGGTGGCAGATCCCTGCTGACATCCCACCCGAGGATGTTTGATTGCCCCCCTATATTCCAAACCAGATGTCTTTGGATGGCAATCTACTTTCTCTCACCTCAGGGTGGCCAGAGGGGAAGTTGGATTAGAAGTAGGTGGGCAATAGGGTGAGGGTTTTAAAAATTATATTCTATGACTGATTGCCTAAGATTATGTATGAGGTGTGATTATAAAGTAATGAGAGCCATTTTCATGTGTGACTTGTCTTATGTTTTAATCACACCTCATATATGGAATGTGTGTCATTTTATACAATGTTTGAAAATTACCACAACCCAGGGTATTGGGCAGGAAATGTTAAATTGTTATCGAGTGCTCTTTTGCCAGGTAACTAAACTCTGGTTTCTCTTCGGAGTGTGTAAGTAATTACAAGACTATGAAGAGACTTTCTTATGAAAATATATAATTCCAGACATGTGGTCATCTAAGCACTCCACAACTTTTTGACAATTGTTATAAAATACTTGAAGGTAACGTTAAAGATAAAACTTTTAATAAATATATAATGGACATACATTTGGAAAAGAGAGAAGTCAAGTAAAATTATGAAAGTGAGAATAGTAAAGGATTTCTATACTGAATAATTATCGTAATTCTTGCAAGCATTTACCATTATTATCAAAAAGTCTTCTAACGCAATTGGATTGGACAGACATTAAAATACTAACATTAAAACATATGGAGTTTTTTTTTAAGAGTTCTTGCTGTTTCTAAAAGAAAACTATGGCTGACTAAGCAAGAGAATAACCATGTTTTAAGAATCTAAGATTTTAACTTAAAGATGTCAAATTTAAAAGAAATAACAAAAAGAAAAACAGCCAGTTATGAGGTTAATAATAAATGAGTTCTGTCTTTGGCCACATGGAATTAAACCCCTGACTATTAATATTAGATTTTGAGGGACAAATATGGCCAACCCAGCATGAGAAGTAAAAATGCCAGCAGAAGCTAGAGTTGTACCCACAAACTATCCAAAGGGAAATTCAAAGAGCCGTTTTATCTGGAGTATGTAATTTTCAAAATGACTTAGAGCAGAAGTTCTCAAACTTTATTGTTCATCGAAATCATCTGGAGTACAAATTACTAATTAAGGTGGAATAAGAATCTGCATTTTATTCTGATACAGGTGGTCTTCTGATCACTTTTTAAAAATAGCATATAGAAAGTAGGAATTCTTATATAATTGTGGTTTTTTCATTACAACTCACTATATAAAATCTCGTAGTGATCAGACTGAGATAAAGATTCAGCAAAATTATTTTATAAATAAATCTATTTAAGTATATTTTCTCTAAGTTTAATTATTGGAGGAGTCTATATCCTTCAGGGTATATAAAAGAATGCAGTGAGAACTTAATTTTCTCTAGATTATTATTAATGACTTGCAAATCATGAGGAAATAGGGAAAATACTATAATATAAAATTTAAGGTTAAATTTTTAAAGCTAGAGGTTATAATAATCAAAATAGGTAGATAGATTAGTGTTGCAAGATGGTGATGATTTGACATGGAAACCAGGTTAGAAGTATTCATATTTGTACTAATCTACTATGAGTATGCAAATATAGACTCCTTGCTGAGAAGCCATTTTGCAAATTTTGCCCAGAATTGCAAATGCAAGCTCAGAATGTACTCCTCCCACAGCCTCCAAAGTGTCCAAGGCTAAGCCAGTCCCATCTGCCAGGGGAGTCTACCGCTCGTAAAAGCAGCAGCTGTCACTTCTCTGGTTTATGTTGATGTGAAACTCCAGAGCAAAATAAAAGATTGGCATCTGGGCTTAATTCAACTTTGATAGAAACTTTATCATGCTATCTTTGTAATGATTCCAAGGGGGATTTTTAAAATAACTAATGTGAAAGATACATTTCTCAAAATTCCCAATTGAGTTCTCATATATGTTTCATTAAATATGTCTGTCACAAAAAAAGAAACCAGAATCTTATTACTTATGTAATACAAAATGAGATTGATGGATAAGGTACTATATAAGCAAATATAAACAAAAATCTTTTGCTCCGGTTTCAGTGTATTTCCACATGGTAGTAGCTGTGAATGCACGGTTTTAAAATCATTGAAAATATTTTTTTTTAAATGACTTGAGAAAGATGGCTTCCTTTTTCAATGTCATTATTTGTCAGGGGAAGGGAGGAACATGTTTTAAAAAATGGACAGTCGCTACAATACAGGACATATAGATCAGAAGTGGGTCAAAAGGAGAGAATAGACAATTTTACATGGAAAAGACTGAAAATTCTTTGTAGAAAAGGTGAATTGATACTTAAAAAAGTGAATAGACAAGGAAGGAAAGTACATTGCATGCAGGACATCATGGGAGCATCATGGGAATCTGAAGACTCACCAGCGGTTTGACAGGGTGCACCGTGGAGCATAATCAATGTCAAAACTAGGTGAGCATCAAACAGGAACAGGGATGGCACTTCAGGAGCTCTGTCTGATTGAGAATTAAATCAGAATCACTGTGGGTAAGGCTCCTGCATCAGGACCTTTTAATAGCTGTATAGGTAATTAGTATGTGTTGTCAAGATTAATAACTACTGCTCTAGTCCACTCTTTTCAATTTTAACATATACAGTATGTGGAAATTCAACATTTTAATATGGGGTTTATGTAGTATACATAATACACTATATAATCCACTATTGTCACTATAGTTAGGATGGCCTGTGCTGAAGGGATAGGAGAAAGGTCCAGGTAGGTGGCTACTCCAGTAGTCCTGGTAATAAGCCTGAAATAAGACAATATCATGGGCAATGAATGTAAGAAATAGAGAGAAAAGTGACAAGACTTGATCACAGATGCAGGAATAAAGAGAAGGAGAAATTAAGGGTGGCTCCGAGGTCTCTGGTTTGGGTGAGCCTATGGATGACCTTAACAAATTTTCCCACTTAAAAATATTCAGATCAAACCCATTCTGCCAAAATCAGCAGAAATATCACTTCTTGCATGTGTTCCCTGCTATTCCCAGTAGCGCGTGATCTCTCTTTCTTCTGATCATCCTTAAAATTTTGCCTGTATTTCTCTGTGGTACTAGTCATTTCTAACCATTTTCTGAAATAATGCATACATGATTTGTATAGTAGGTGTTCTACTCGAAGTCCTTTTCATATCTAAAGCCCTACAATTCTATAGAGTGAATAAATGAAAGTTTGCCTATTATGCATCCTAGAAGTTTCTACTTTCAGATGTAGATCCAAAGCTTGTGTTTCTAACCTTGGTGTGTATCATGGACCTGTTGGCAATCTACTGGCAATCTAAAAAAGCTATGGATCCCTTTCAAAATAATGTTTTTCAATGCAAAAAAATAAAATACATAGAATTACACAGAAACCAATTACACTAAAATATAGTTATCAAGAATTTTGAAAAACAAATATGTACTGTAATACTATGTGTTTTTATTAATGCGTTAAATAAGAAGATACATTAAAATATAAACAAATTCTAAATAAGTTTATCTTTAAAAGTGTATCAGAGGGAAAGTTGTTGCTAGGTTAAGGAAGAACATTAGCTGTGGGGAGGTCTTTGAAAAAAACTGTAGGGACGTCATGTTGGATAAACAACTGATTTCAGTTTCTTATTATTTGCTACAGGTGTTGAAAATGCTGACTTATAAAGATAAATTCTTGCAGATAGATTAAAGCTTTTGTAGCTACTTTACAAGACAAGGATAGCTTCTGTCAAGTAATACCTGAGTTCTGTAGTTCGGTTCTTTAACCTAAGACTAATGAACTCCTCTTTGGCTAGGTCATCATCTTAATATACTTTATGTCAAAAATAAAAAGGAATGATGGTCCCTGGTTGAACTTTGACTCCATCAAAATAAAATAACTTGTAAAACTTTCTGAAATGTTTGCAGATATTTGCAAATTTCTCTTTTCAAAACAAACAAACAAAAAATTCAGAGTATTTCATATCTCATCTTCATGGGGTAAAGCATCCCCTCCAGCATTGGCAACATAGGCAAAAAAGTTTGTAGATTTCCAAGAGTATCCAGTAAGGTGACATTAGAACCCATGTTCTGTGTCCAGAAGACCCTGTTGCCTTACAGAGAGAAAGCATTCTTATTTAAACTATCTAGTTTTGCAGTATTTTAAAAAATAATTTCTCATATTGATTAGCAAGCAATTGTGGACAGAGAATCATATAAAGTAGCATAAATATCTGGGACACTGCCATAAGAATACATGATCTCGTATTTGGTAAGGTACAGAGTTGATCCATAGCTGGCCAGCAACATTGCACAATATCTGTAGTCATGAAGATTATGATTTCATGTGAGCTTTCTAATTAAGAAGTAATAATGAGTATGAGTGATACTTTGTAGTATCTGCAATAGCTAAAATTTGATATGAAAATATCTATATTTTTTTTTTTGGAAACAAAGTCAAAGGTGTACTAATACTGCTGTAGTTTGTTACCTACACTGATAACTGAAAGGCAGTCAGTGTTAGATATAGTAAAGACTTAATTTTTTCTATGCAAATTCATGAACTCCCCCAAATTTTGACTTCTATCTACAGAACTCTTCCTACTCTAAAGATAAAACTGAGCCTACTGTTTACTTCTGAAATTCCAAAGGAAAAGTATCAACTGTAATGCTCCAAGGTTAGTGTACTCACAAAATTTCATTGCCCAAACCATCTTTGGGAGAGAAAGGGGATATAGTAATAATTACACCAGAACAAGGGTCTCCAAACAAGGTCATCCTGAGCAAAATGAGATGTTTGGTCATGCTACCCAAGATAGAAAGATTAAAATGGGGGAAAAAATATTGCAGAAGTCAAAGGTGGCTTTATTTTGACAGCAATTGAGTTCTCTCCTATCACAAATAATAATAGAACCTGAGAGAATAGTGACTGCAACCCAAATTAATAGTAGAACATTTTGCCTTTTTTGGGGGGGAAATATAATAAACCATAACCATTCAATAAAGTAATTTTCTTGTGTGTGAAAACAAAGGTTTTTGGCACAGTGAAAAATTTGCATTTGTCTAATATTCACTTTCTGTGAAAAATCTATTCTGGTTTGGACAAATTATCTTAACATATAAGTCTAAATTATTACTAAAGTATTTAAATGATATTCTTTTTGCTCAGTTAGTGAATCATCATCACCTCTTATAATCCAGGAGCTTATTGTACTTTGTGGGCTCCTCATACAAGAAAAGTGAAACAGGAATCAAAATGATTGACATTTTGCCCATAACTTGATATTGAAGGGCTTGAGCAAGCAAAGTAGTTAGAGATTTCTGAGCTTGACATTTTCCCCGGAAGCTCATAAAGCTGTAGAGAACCAGTGTTCCTGGAGACACAGGTTCATAGAGGAGGTAATCCTCTTCAGTCCCTGCAATTCTTCCCAAGAGCCAAAGAAAAATATTTTTCCACTGGAATATCTCGGAAGGTATAATGAATTCACAGAATCTCCTTCATGGAGGTATAAATTTGAGTGAGGAGAGAGACTGAGAAAGGAAAGAAGAAAGCACTGCTTTTTGGTGGTCTACTACGTGCCGGGTATCTAACATATTACCTAATTTAGTAACAAGCCTGCAAAGGTGCCATTATTCATGTTTTATAGTTGAGGAAATTTAAGATCAGAAGAACTGATTAACCAGCCAAAGATCACGAAGCTTGGAAGTACCAAAGTTAGGTTTTGATCTTTCAGTCCAGAGCATTGTCTGCCCTATACCGACATCTCAACCCAGTTTGAGATATCAAAGACTCCAAGCTTAATGTGACTCCTTCCTGCCCTTACAATGTCTTCTGAATCCCAAATCTAAGAATGATAGGAGAGAGAAACAGGAAGATCTGAGTTCCTGGGAGAAAACAATTAGGTCTTTTGGGAGTACAAGTCAGGAAAGTATTTCATTGAATAATAAGGTAGACATTAAAGTTAAGTTGCTTCTGCTACAAATGTTGTTGGGCTATAAGAGCAGAATGTCGAGGTTTTTCAAATCTCAAGGCAGGTTTTTGTTTTTGTTTTTGTTTTTACAGCCCAGTGCAATGAGTGTGACACAATACACTCATTGGGCTTTCAACCAAGTCTATTATGATTTATATTCATCATAATACATATGTGGATTCATTTCAACATATGTAGGAAACATGGCTTGAAATATTGTTTCACCAACCTTTTCCCATGTCTATAGGCCATCCCATATTTTTAGGCCTCAGCTATGTAAATAGAGCTGTTTCTGATTAGCAAAATTAGCTTCCGCTCTCTTTTGTGTTAACATGTAACACAAAAGTCTTAACTTGAAGATAAGACTGATTGCACTCTTGGAGTAGAGAGCTTTCAACAGAAATCACAGTTAATTGGAAAAGTTTCTCTTGAGATATAAACCACAAGGAAGAAATAAAAAAGGAACAATAATGAAAAATTAGCATAAATTTAATATTTTATACCAAAAGGCAGCAAAAATTTAACAGCGATGCTAATTATGAAGTTTATATTTATCTATTGTATTTTTCTGTCAAGATACTCCACAAACGTAAATAGTAAATAAGATTACAATATTCTTTTAAATAACTGAAGATGGAGGTTTCGTTCATTCTCTCATTCATTCATCAATTTTTTATCGTGAATAATTTTTCACACATCAACAATGTGCTAGGCATAGAAAATACAGAGGTGAACAAGACATGCACAATGCTTGTTCTCATGGAACTCACAGACAAATCAGAAATACAAAAATCTTTTAAAAGTGCCCAGCCTTTAATCCTCAATTCTCTGGCAGTAGAAATCTATGCAGACATAGCTAGGATGTGCAGAAAGAACAATAGACTTTAAATCAAAAGGCCAGACTTCTCGCCTCAATTCTGCCAGTATCTCCATGAACATATTACTTAAAACTCTTTGTTAGAAATAATAGAAACCAGCTCATACTATTTTAGGCAAAAAGGAAAATTTATTATAAACACATGTGGTAGGGGTGAGATATATATATATACATATATATATCGTTTCTCTCAAAACTTCTCTAATTTCTTACTCCCTCCCAAGTTTCTAGGTTTTTGTGATGGGCAATAAAAATAATAAGAAAAATGAACAAGAGAGGTGAAACAGGGAAAAAGAGTGAAATAATGAGATATAAATTCATGCATGTTGAAGTGTAAGGGAGACTTTTTGAATCTGTCATGTAAGTAGACCCAAAATAGGCACTGGGAACTAGGAATCAGATGAAAGTGGCTTTGTAAAAATTGTTATTATGGGTTGTGAATTTATCCTCAAGAGACCCAAGATAACATTGAGATTCCTTTTAAATTATCTTTTATATGCCATTTTATGAATCTTGCAAACACTAGATCAAGTAGGAGCCCTACTTCCATCAGAGTTCTGTTCAAAAAGATTTTTACTTCACTTTCAAGCATTATATTCTAATAAAAATTAGAAGTGACTTCTCTAGTCTCTATGAGTTTGTTTCTGCTTTATTTGTTTATTTTGTCTGTTTAGATTCCAAATATAAGTGAAATCATATGGTATTCGTCTTTCTCTCTCATTTCACTTAGCATAATACCCTCTAGGTCCATCCATGTTGTCCCAAATAGCAAGATTTCATTCTGTTTTATGGACAAGTAATAATTTTTAAATGCATTATTTACAGTAAGTGTCAATGAAGAATCTCTAGACCTATAGAACTGATTTGAGCCAAATTTCTGAGGACACACCCAGAAGCAAGATCTCAACTGATTGGGAAAATGCTCTGGAGAATGTCAATTTTTCAGTTCATTTTGTGCATTTAGAATCAAATGAGAAAACATAAGAAAGTTATATGAAATCCATTGGTGGTAAATTAAGGAACCAGGAAGAGAGCAAAGCTGAAAATCTCTAGGACTGGATTAAAAAGTGAAATGAAGAGATACATAATTCTTTTACATTGGCAGGTACAGAATACATTTACAATAAGTAGAGATGGTATGTAGGCAACAAGATAGCAATGAGGAACGCATGTAAGGGCAGTTATGCCTCTAAGCGGTCTGGAAAAAATTATTCTGAGTTTCAGTTTATCCTAGAGGCATAAGAAGAATGGGTAGGTCCCCCTTTCATCAAAGATTAACCTTTACTAAGGAAGCTATAGGCCTGGGACATGACTACTCACCGTGACATGCCTAGTTAAGAATTTATGATCTGATTATCCGGTATGGTTACTTTTAATCACTTGAGCTTGTCAGGCCTGCCAAGTAGCACCCTCTGAGCTTGTCAGGTTTGCCACAAAGCCCCTCTGTGTTCATGTAAAGTACTTAAAAGCAATGTGTTTGTTATTTGTTATAACAAGTAATACCATGCTGACGTCAACTCTGCACCTAGCCTTAAACAACTCTTTTGCCTTAGAGCTAAGGTGTCTGTTTTGGTGTTCAGTGACAGGATTACCACCCAGCAGCAGTGTCTGTTACCCTTTTGGAGGCCACCGCCCCTTCTGAGTCAGTGATTAAAACTCAGCCACCTCTTCCCACAAAAACACGCACACATTTCTAAATGAACCTTTTGTATATGATTTCAGGGACTCCATAAACCAAAAGCCCCCATAGGTAACAAGTAAAGAACCTCTTCCCTAGCTAAGACATAGAGAGCACTTTCAGGGACTTAGTAACCTGCACCTCTTCTTTCCATTCTGACAAGAAAGAAAAAGGTTGCTTTCAATAGATTTTACTGTCACAACCAGATAAGAAGAAAATCAGAAGCAGAGAGAGAAAGAGAGAAAAAGGAACTACAGTCTCTTAGAAGGTTACAAATTCCATCTTTATCTCTTCAAAGACCATTTCTTTTCAGTATATCAAACAGTAAGCACTCCCCCTTGTGTCATTATGGAATGGGAATTAATATACTGTCTTATTTATTTCTTTTAGTAGAAACTGTTTTTATAATTCAGGAGGATAACACTATTCAATACAGTAATTCATATTATCACATTCTGCTATAAGACAAAAATATAAACATAAAGGTTCTATAATATTTATAATCAGAACTATATATGCAAAATGAAATATCCACATGTCCACTCAATTTCATTTAAATATGACTAATTTCTAGTCGGTTTTGGTCTCAGTATGTTTGAATAATATTCTAATTAAATTGGAAACTAGAATATTTATTCTACTAATTGTTTGACCCACTAATAAGGTAAGTAGATAAATTTGATAAGCGTAAACATACAATCTAGCTAATATGGGCCAAACCCATTTTTCATAAATACTTCAGCTTGAAGTATATGGAAATTGTCACATCTACCAACAGACAGCTGAAGTAAAGACAAACTGTCAAGTCATATTTGTTGCTTATCAACATATGCCATCTAACAAACTAAATCATGTGGACATGTACATAAATCATGTAGAAATCTAGCTAGCATCTAGTGTCTCGCAATTTAATATATAAATTGGGATTATCCTTGAAGTGAATTAACCTAGATAAAACTTTAGAATTCCTTAAGTGCCCTATAGCATTCATTTGCTAAATTGTACTAAAGTTTTGCCTTTAATAAACCTAAATTAAAATCCTAGTTATGTCATGTACTAACTAGATAAATGAACTTTAGCAAGATATTTGGCTTCTCTGCACCTAAATTTTCTTATCTGTAAAGTGAGGATGACTTAAAGGGTCATTTTGAGGATAATATAAGAAAATGCGTGTACCCCATACAGTGCCAAACACATAGTAAGCACTCAATAAATGGTAAATTGTTAATGCTGAAAAAGTTTACAAAAATAATGGATGAATTTCTCTGCTGTGGATATTACTCTGCACTCAAAAGGCATTCACAAGTACTCTCTAGTCTTATAAAATTAAAATTTAAATAACTTCCAATTTTTCTAAGAATCAAATCAAATGGCCTGGAAGGCTTTTTGCGGTGTGCACTCTGCCTGCCCCTCTGCCACAGCTCATACTTCCCTCTCTCTCTCTTGCTGCTCTTGAGCCACACTGAGCGTCTTTCTCTTGCGTCATCATCAGGCTCATTTTGGTTTCAGATCCCTTGCAGCGACTGTTCCATCTATCTATAGTATTATTCCCCTCAAGCATCATCCAGTTGGCTCTTTCAGCCATTTATGTCAAATGCCACTCTCTCAGAGATCCTCCCCCAACGTCTTATCTAATATTGTACTCCACTCACTCATCTAGCCCTCTTTTCCTCTACATAGCTGCTGCTGCTTCTTTAAATAATAATAATAATAATAATAATAATAATAATAATAATAATTGTTATGCTATCTGAAAGTCCAGGTATCTGTGCATTTACTTGTTAATTATCTTTCTCCACATTTAGAACCCAAGCTCCATTACAGCATAGTGCTTCTCTGTGTTGTTTCATTGTATCCCAGCTCTGTCTGGGGTAAATATTTGTTAGCTGAACACAGGCATGTTTGTAGGAGCACAGTGAGAGAGAGCAGCAGCAGGAGGAGAGACTCTGAGATGGAGGGTCCTAACACTTAGTCATATCAGAAGAGGCTTTTATATGCAAGCCACTTCAATGTGGTGTAAGAGAAGGAGAAGCCAGATTGGGTCCCCTGGGACCCATGTTCTGACAGTTCCAGGCATCGTGAAAGGCTGAAAATGGGAAAACAAGCAATTTGGTCAGAAGGCAAGCTCATGTAGAATGGGAGAGTATTTGAAGGGAAGGGTGTGGCAAGTGGTTTAACACCAAGCCATGAACAGCCCGAGTATATTTACGTTCTCCTATTATGTATGTGAATTCTGAGGTGTAGGGCAGGATTGGGACTAATCTCACTTAAGAACTAGAGAGGCATCGGAACCCAGAAGAAACAATCCCCAGGAGGAGAAGACATGTATGCATCAGATAGGTGGTGCCATTTAGCCAGTATAGGTCACATGACATTGAATACAGTAAAACTGGAAAGTGATCCATTGCTGCAAGTGTGTGAAACTTCTCCTGAAAATATTAATATGCTGCCTCTTTCCCCAAAACAAACAAAATCATATTACTTTTTTTTTTTTTTTACCAGTGTAACTGTTACTGCTTAGGTTAAGTTTAATGTTAATGATGAATGTAGTCCTACAATGCTACATGATTATAAATTTCCCTCAAAATGTTGGGGCACTGGAAAACATTTCTACATGTGGAAATATAAACTAAATAAAGTGTACATCTTTTAAGTCATTCAAAGAGCAAGAGTCAGAAGAATGTTTTTTATCCATAATCTCACTCTTAGTATGTATATTCTTGGTGAATATATCTACAGAAGAAAAAATTAAACTGTACGAATATATTTAATATAGACATAATAATTTAAAACTGCAAATCAACTAAATTTCTAACAAAAAATATGTTTAAATATATTTCTGGTTTGTCAATGGATGGACTATTAAATTTAATAAGGAGAAAATAAAATAAACCTAAATGGAAAATATAGAATACAAATTGTATCTATACTAAAATTGTGAGTATGCACACACCATTCACATACATGTGTGGGTGGATATACAGGTATGTGCTAGAGCTGACCTAGATTGATCTATGAAAGCCAGTCGTTACACTTTCAGGAATTTTGCAAGCAGATTGTTAACCACAGTTATTATTAAAAATTCAATTAAACAAATAACCTCTGCAGTGAAAGTGCTATGTAACAGCACATGAGTGCACACGTCTTCCCACGTCCACCTCTTTTGGTGTCTCATTAATAGTCTGCAATTTGCCATGATAGGAGTGTTTACACCAAGGAAAATTGATAAGTGCTTCAAACCAGGGTTGAGTCTTTGTTTCACTGATTGTCTAGACTTAAGAAAGCAGTAGAGGATAGGTTAATAACGCAGATTAAATTTAAAAGTGTATCCTGTCTGCCATTGTTACATTTTGAATGGCATTAAAAAACGAGGGAATTTTTTCCCAGTATTTGAAGTCCGATTTAGCAAAAAGTTTGCTGCTCTCATGACAAATGAGTGAAGGTCTTACATTTTCATTTTCTCATTCACCTTAGACATTAATGCAAATGAAAATATCAACCAATGTTCATGGTTAACCCACGTTTAAAGAGTTGGTTCTTAAACATTTGAAGAGGACAACACTTTGTGTGCATGTAAAGCTATAGTTTGTGGTTGTAAGAAAACAGACCATGAATTGAAATTATAGATAAAAGATTATTTTTTTTCAATTTCTTTTTATTTTATTAAGTTTATTGGGTAACATTAGTTAATACAATTATGTAATTTTCAGGCATACATTATAGTTTGACATCTATATATTCTATTGTGTGATTACCACCCAAAGTCCCGTTTCCTTCAGCTGCCATATATTTGATCCCCTTTACCCACTTTACTCTCTCCCTACCCCCTTATATTTGACCCCCTTTACTCCATCTACCTCTCCCCTCCTCCCTCACCCCCTACCCTCTGGTAACCACTAGTCCATTGTCCATGTCCCTAATCTCTATTTGTCCTGTTCATTTGTTGCTTTTAGGTTTGTATCCCACATATAAGTGATATCGTGTGATTTTCAACTTTTTCAGTCTGACTTATTTCGCTTAGCATGATATCTCGAGGTCCATCTATGCTGTTACAAATGGCAGTATTTCATCTCTTCTTATGGCTGAGTAATATTCCATTGTATATATGTGCCACAGCTTCTTTAGCCAATAAAAGACTAATTTTAAATATTTCCATTTATAATGATTTTAAGTAAAATGACAATAAAAGTGAAAAAAAAATAGCAAACATTTTCAGAAAATGTAATAATAGATTTCGAAGGAAGTAACATTATAGGATAACAATGAACCATTTCTCTCTTGAATTTCCTTCCTTTCTTTCCTTTTCCTTCTACAAATATGTATTGAGCCCACTATGGGCAAGGCGCTGTTTTACCATGCCTAACCTAATGGAGCTTATACAGTCTTATGTGGAGTCAAAAATCAAACAAATAATTATGTAAACAAATATACAAATGTCAATTTTATTAAATATTCTAAAGAAGAGATTAGGGAACCTAGACCAGGAGGACAGGGAGTGACTTTTTAGTAGTGACTTTTAACTGGATATTAGAGGAAAGAGTAAAAGTTAGACCAAAATAGAGGGGAGAAAAGAGCATCCTAAGCAGAGAGAACACCATAAGCAAAGGCCCTGAGGAAGGACAGAGCTTGGCCTGTAGCTGGACCTTAGGACAAATCAGTGTCAGGAGGTGTGGCCAATGCATATAGGGCGGGGTATGAGTGGAAATGAGTCTGGAGCCCAATTGTACATGTGTGTACAGACTATGGTAAGGGCTTTGACTGTTTTTCTAAGAGTAGAGAGAAGCCATCATGAATCTTAAAATTTCACAGGGAGTAGATGCAATTGAAATTAAGAGTCAAGTTAACTTCACTGTGTTTTAAGTTAGAACTACCTGCAACATGGAAAATGACATAGTCAAATCATTTTTCTTTTGCCTTACACTGCAGTTCACAACAATAGGCATAAAATAGAGGAAGATCAAAAGGTCTCAGTCCTGTCAGATCTACAATCTAAAGAAAATCCTGTCATCAGAATGCTCTGGTTTGGCCTCCCTATATTTAGCTCAGAGTCAAGACAGATTCGAATCTGGTACTTCGAGATTCAGATACAATTATCTCAAGCCACCCATCCCACATAGTCCAATCTCCTTCAGAAATTTCTGCAGATTCTCAGAGACTTCAGTTTACCTAGTCACTCTGGCACATGAAGCTAGTGAAGGCACATCTTGAGCTTTTCCCACCCAACCCCTGAATCAGCCTTAACCAGCCTCCTTTGCCTTTCCTTTCCTTTCTTCCCTCCCTTTCTCCCTTCCTTCCTCCTCCTCTGCCCATTTCTCTTTCTCTCCTTCTCCTCCTCTGCCTTCTCTCTCTTTTTCTCTCCCCACTCCCTCCTTCTCTCCTAAAATTCATTCTGAGACCTCTAATTCCAATCCAGTATTGCAGGGTTCATTCTCATTTCTTTCTTTCTATATCTGTAACTCCCTTTTCTTACAATGAAACACCTGGTTCTCATTATCCTCAATTCATTGACCTATTCGTTCATCCCTAGAATACACAGAAAATTGTTTCAGAATTATTAAACCATACCACTAAGAAAACAGGCATCTATTTTTTTTAAAAAAATAAACTGTAGTTCAGAATGCTTAAACAGTTTGCTTGAAAGACTAGTAAAAGTCAGAGCCAAGATTATACTTCTGTCCTGACTCCTTTCTTGTCTTTCCCATCATTTTTGTTTTTTCAAGATATGAAACAAAATAATGACTCTATAATTAATCAGTCCTACACTTTCAAACAGTACTTAAGGTGTCAGAAACATCAGGGAGTTTTTATTAGAATTTTGGGCTAAATTCTGCACTTTTCATGAGGCAATCGATAAAATACGGAGCGATTTAAAAAATAGCATGAATTCTACTGCATAGATTTTTGAAAATTAGCCAGTAAGATTAATGAATTAATTCTAATTGGATGGAAACAGATTGTGGTGAGCTTGTTTTGACACCCATGAACCATTTTTCCACCCTCCACCCATTCAGACCCCAAAATAAGCTAAGCAGTGAGGGTGAAAATTAGCCCCTTCCCCAGAAGGGTGAGGCGCTAGAGAATCACAGCATTAAGACTCTAGTATTTGAGATTTTACATGAAAAATCTTATATAATTTAAGATTGCAGTTACCCTGTGTTAATCTGCATACTGTAGTCACCTTTATGTGGCTGCTAGAAAGGACCCAAATGTCAGGGCCCAAGGTTTACGCCTGAGGGTATAAATAGACTGATAATAGAAGCATTTTTTTTTTCCTAAGCAAGAAAACCTAGGTAAGAAACATTGTAATTATAATGTACACAGTAATTACAGATGTTCTAAAAGAGCATGGGTGTTATACTCCTCAAAATCTATTATTGCTTGGTCTTCAGAGCAACCATTATGATATCATGATGGTGAAGCTATAATTAGAAATGTCGTACCAACACATTTTTGCAAATCAAAGTGAAAAATCTTACCCTGTTCTTCTCTAGGGGAAGGAGTAAGAAGATTTCACCCACAATGTTAAAAATTAAGAGACGTCGGGAGTAAATAGTAAAGGCAACTCTCTTTCTCACTTTATGGGCCCCTGGCATGCAATTCTGCTAAATTTCCCTTCTTGGGACTGCCCCGTGACACCAGGAAAAAGATACAACAGAGTATGAAGTAAGCAGGAGGAGTTAATAAGCTGCCATTTATTACTACTTTAAAAACAACAACAACAACAACAACAACAAAACATTATCCTTTAGGCTTTATCTATAAAAGAGATTTTTAAGTGAACTCTCAGGGAGTAAAGATTTTGCCCCTCAAAAACTTATAGATAAAACAGAATACTATGGTCTGCTGTGGGTGGTGGGATGTGATGAGGTTGGTGGAAAACTGTCTACAAGGTGTATATGTCTCCCCACCCTCTCCAAGGACAAGGCTTTGGTCCCAGAGCCAGAGGCCCTCACTGGCTTCATCCCAGCCTGGGAAAAAATATATCTGCAAGCTCACCCCCAGTTTCTTAGGGCATCAGTAGATGATGAGTACTTCCATCTTAGCCTTCCACCAAGGGCTGGCAGGTGACTAGTTCTCCGAAGCTAGCCTAGTTTTTGGTGCCCTGAACTGTCTTAAAAGTGGCTTCTGCCAAAAGGTGGAAACAATTCTAATATCCATTGATGGATGAATGGATAAACAAAGGTATATATATGTATATACACGCACACAATGGAATATCATTCAATCTTAACAGGGAAGGAAATTCTGGTATATGTTACAAAAGGATCAATTTAGAAGACATTATGCTAAACAAAATAAGCTAGGCACAAAAGGAGAAATACTGTATGATTCCATTTATATGAGGTACCTAGAGTAGTCAAATTCATAGAGACAGAAGTAGATCAGTGGTTGCCAGGGGCTGGGGCGGGGGAGTGGAGGGGTGGGGAGAGACAATAGGGAGTTATTGCTTAATTGGTACAGTGTTCTCAGTTTTGAATGATGAAAAAGTCCTGGAGATGGTTGAGGATGATAGTTACATACCATTGTGCATGTATTTAATGCCACTAAACTGTGCACTTAAAAATGGTCAAAATGGTAAATTTTTAATGTATAGTTTACCACAATTTTTAAAAGAGAGCTCCTAAAATTTGTTAGCTTCTTAATGGTTAAGTTTGAAGTGTGTTCCATTACCACCTTTTCTCATCATTATCTTAAATTTTTATTCAAAGTAAGATGCTAATGAATAATGGGACTTAAGAGTTCTTTGGGGCATCTCGCTATTCTCACCACAGACATGCATTTCTCACCTTCCCTTCTAAAACTGGTCCTGTCTCTTTAACTCAATTAAAATACTATTAGACCTTCCAAAATAAACCCACCAAATTCACTTGTTTGCGGCTGCTTTTCTAAGAGACCAGTGGACTAGGTCACTGGCCCAGACACTGGACAATGCCTTCTTTAAGCTTCTACCTTCTAAGATCGACATGTCACTTTCCTGGCAGTTTTAGGCCCTGGTAAACCCCACCTATTCCACAAATTTACCCATAACTTCCTCATCAGAAGTAGTCTTTCTTTCTCTTTCACCCACATAATGCTTGGTGTGTATCTGCTGTAGCATTCCCGAAGGCACTTATGTGTGTATCACTGGAGTGTGAGCACTCCAAGAGTAGATAAGTTCAACCACATGATATTGAAATAATTTGACCATTTTTGGCCAACAAAAGCAATTTCATATCATTTGACTAAATGCCATTATATTGTTTTATTATCATATTAAAAATAAATAATTATGTATTATTTATTTTTGTGTACCCCATAGCCTCTATCTCAATATTTTGCAATAGTAGGTGCTTAATGAATAATCTCATATGAATGACATACTGCACAAAACAATGAGATGAGGTTCAGGGAGATACTAAATATTTTCAGAAAGAAGGAGGAGAAGAGCACAAATTACTGGGTTCATTTTTAAGCAGAAGACAGGGGAGAACTTGTGCTTTGCATACATTAATTTAATCTTCACAGCTACCTGGTGACCATTACTTTCCCTATTTGGCACATAGGGCTCTGAAGCTTAGAAAAGTCTGATAACTTACTCAGGTTATATGTCTAGTATGAGATTCATTTATTTGCCATATTCCAAATCCTTACTCTATATCGTGCTGGGAAGCTATTTTAGTTGATGAAAAATATTTTGACTCTTTAGAATAATCTGTGTGATTGGGCAGTGGCAATCAGATGATCAGCAGATACAAAAATATTCCTCTCACCAAGGAATGAAAATATTGTATTTTTCCAGAACTAGGTTGGCAGAAGAACCACATATCTGATTGCTCATAACTTCCATGTAAATACAAATGGGTGTGTTAGGCCTAGTATTTACATACCCCTAGATTCGTTTGGCTCTACCTGCTTGCTAATTGAAGAGCTCCAGCCATTGCCACTTATCTCCAAACTCCCTGAGCTCTCTCAGACATCCCTTGATGGAAGGCCAGACTTGGACACAATTTCCATTATACCCATAATGGCAGGCCCAACAGCAGCCCTGGGACCCATGCCGACCCTGCCTGGATCCACAGAAGTTCTGCCCCTGGTAAAGTACAGTACCACCAAGCAGGTAGTCTGGCTTCCCCCTGGGGCCATATAGCTCAACTAATAAGTGTTAGAGGAGGAAATTACATTAATTCACTCAAAAGAAATGTATTATAAGGGTCTGTTTTGTGCCAGGCACTGTTCTGGAAACTGGGTAATCCATGATGAACCAAAGTTCTAGATTTCAAGTTCTTATTCTATCGGGGAACCTCAGGTTGTCTGACTTGGAGCCTATGCTCTTAACCCCTACAACAAATTGCCAATTTCAGTGACCACTTAATCTATCTATCTATCTATCTATCTATCTATCTATCTATCTATCTATCTAGATATATACACACATACATATGTATAATTTTTTATTGGGATATTTGGTAAGAAAAGAGAAACTAAATATACAAGAATCTGTTATAAGAAAAATAGCCCCAAATGCTGCATCTCCAAGAATTCTATTATCCCTAAATAACATTGGAGGATGTGTTAGGCATGATTCAGTGCAGGAAACAGAAACCACTCTTTATATTTTAAACAGAAGATAACTTAACACATGTAATTAGGTGCTAATAAAATGCTTGGCATAGCTTGATCTCTAGAAATGTACTCTAGAACCACTCCTTCGAACCAACTCACTGGGAAGCTATTCCTCTGAGGCTACCCTTGGAATAATCGGGTTTAAAAACACATGGTCCTAGCTGTCATGGAGAAATTAGAAAGTAGAAATCAAGAAGCTGAACATGGCATTCAGCTTCCTCTCCATAGTAACGCCTCTCAATATACAGAAAGCTACATAATGGACATGGTAGTATTGCTACCAGAAAACTGCACATTTCAGTGCCTTAAGGTGAGAGTCAGGAAAATGGTCTCCACTTCCCTTCTGCCCCCCAGATCTCGTGCTAGAACATCAAAGTGGAGGGACCTATTATGGGAAATGAGGATTTTCAGTTTTCCAAACTCCGAAGTCAAGAAAAACGTACTATCCTGGAAGAATGATTAAATACAAACTGAATTAGCCAGTCCACAATGCCCACCACACAGAAGGAAAGACTGCGCTTACCATGTTGAGTGATCACTATGGAATTTCTAGTTAAGTCACATCTCCAGTTCGTTGCCTTATGCAATTAATATCTGACATGTATTAGATGCTCAACAAATATTTCATAAATAAAAGAATGAATTAGTGAATAAAAGCATTGTGAATATCATAAAAATGACCCACAATGACTTTCTTTTGTTATTTTCTAAAAATTATTCTTAAATGGTGCAGTGATGATTAGTGAGTCACTTATTTCAAATACAAACTGAAATATTCTTGGCTGTCTCATTTCCCTTTTGTTTCTTTCTAAGAAAATTTTAGAAAACTCAGCAAATAAAATGTTTTTAAAAATAGAAGAAAGCTAGATTTTTCTCCTTCCTTTTGTTGGACAATGAGTTTCCCTTTTAAACTTTTGTGGCTGTTGTTGCTAAATGTTTCCTCTGAGGAGAAGTCTTCCAATTTTGTTTATTTTTAGAAACTGAAGGTTACAAATAGAGAGCGTTTTTGAAAACTGGAATCTCAAAAGGGAACTTCTAAGCAATGGCTCTTTATTTAGCCCAGAACAGCAGCAACTTTGAGTAGGTTATAAGAATATAGCCCTGCAGTGGGTCAACCTCTGATCCACTTCGTTCTGACCAATACCCATTAAATAGCATTCTTCAAGACTACGTTTCACTCTCTTTCCTATGACAGATAGAAAACCAAATTCTTTTACCCCCAACAAAAAGTCATCCATGTGTTTTCCTGCTTAAATTGGAACCAGTTAGGATTGGCACCAAGTTATATAAATTGTTATCCTAGAATATTAGAAGCCAAAGGAATTTTATGAGTCATATCATTCTACCCTCTTGTTTGTAGGTGAAGGAACTGAGGTACAGAGAAGATGAAGTTGAGTATTATTCTGCATATTCAGCTTCTACTCCTTACTTTGGTGACATCCTCTCACATGCATTTGTTCATCCAGTAAATATTAAGCATGTAGAGCACGCCATGCTCTTTGAGAGGTCTTGCATAAAAATACTGGAGTGTTATAGACACATGCGCCAAGACTGTATTCAATAAGCCACACACAAATTCAGCCACACAGAACTGTATTCCACTTTGCAAAATGGCGTGCTACTTTTCACGGTTGCTCATTTCTTACTTGAGATTTTCTCCACTAGATTCAACTCCTCTTTCTCTTTGTGTCAAAATCCTACCCATTCTTAAAAGGCTAATTCAATTGTTAGTTACTGCTATGGTCTGAATGTTTGTGTCCCCGCAAAAGTCAAATGTCAAAATCCTAATGCCTAATATGATGATATTAGGAGGTGGGGCCTTTGGAAGGTGCTTAAGTCATGAGGGTGGAGCCCTCATCAATAGGATTAACGCTCTTATAGAAGAGATCCCATAGAGCTCCTTTCCACCATGTGAAAATAAAACGAGAAGTCCGCAACCTGGAAGACAGCCCTCACCCGACCATGATGTCACTCTGATCTGACTTCCAGCCTCCAGAACTGTGAGCAATAAATGTCTATTGTTTGTAAGTTCCCCAGGCTGTGGTATTTTGTTATAGCAGCCCAACTGGACTAAGACAATTACTCAATTAAGACTTTCTCAAACCCTGCAATCACAATTATATACTACCTCTTATGAATTTCCATAGGATTTCCTTCACTTCTCTATGGCATGTATGGAGCTGTCTTCTTGTGGGGTAGATATTATGTGGTTGGAAATATATATATTTATATATATATATATATTTATATTTATATATATATATAAATATATATATATAAATATATATATATTAATTTTAATTTTTTTATTTTTTATTTTATTTTTTGTTGTTCCAGCAATGTGGTGGATTAAGCTAACATGGAAGTCCTCTAGCTATAAGTCCTTAGGAATACAGGTTAAAAAAATAACATAAGGGAGGGAGGAAGGAAGAAAAGATGGAAAGAAGGAAGGGAGAAATTTTTAGCTGATATTTCCACACAAAGAAGGGGAATCTTCAAGTGCAGAAACATAGAGGGAACTGAAGGCCAGACTGATAAAAATGAGAATTGAGGCTGCAACAACCTTGGGAGGCTGATGGAAGCAGCAGTATTGATTTGGTCATGACCAGGGTTTTGAAGCCCATCAGGAACAGAAGCCCTCTTTGGCCCACCCTAGGGGAGGGCAGGAACAGAGATGCCTACATAAGGCTAGGACTCTCAAGAACCACAATCCCAGTCTAAGAGGACTAAAAAACTCAGCCAACAAGATAAGAAGGGAACAATTAACTCTGTTCAGAGAAAAACAAGGCTAATGTGAGAAAAATTTCAAGCCTTTCCTTTGTGTGAGTCTAAATTTACTTTACTTGGTCCTGCAGGAAACCTCAAGCTTAGAAATTATCATGGTCCTGAGCCTGGCATTGCCTCTGGGTCACCTGGAGGATGTTAATATTAAACTGTGCTACTCATGCAGCATGGGATGACCAAAAATGAGCCTCACTGAAAAGGGGCTAGTAATAAAAATTCACAAAGACTGCATAAAAACAAATCAGAGATAAAATAGACAGATTTTTTTAATCTCAAAATTTGATATATAGAAAAACTATATTAGAAAGACCACAATCTAAGTGTTTTAAATTTTGAAAATATAAAAGGCATTGAAAAAATAAACACATGGCAATTCACTATCAAAGAAAAGACAAAATTTTTTAAAGAACAAATTAGAACGTCTAGAAATGAATAGTCATTTAAATTTGCTGCTAGATAAGTGAGTTAAGCAGCAGATTAGACCCTGTTAAAGAAGGAATTAATAAACTTTTAGATCTGAAGAAATTTTTCTGAATGTAGGACAAAGATAAAGTAGAAAATATAAAAAGAAATAGAGAATAAACTTTAAAGTCCAACTTACATTTAATAAGAATTCCAGAAAAAAAGAATTGACAAATTATGGGAAGCGAAATATTTGGAGAGATAATGGCTGATTGATTAACTCAATTGATAAAAGATATATTTTTCTCTTTTACCAGATAATTGACTTCTTTAGGAGCATAAACTAATTATTCACATTTACATTCTTAGAATATCATTAGAATTCATCAAATATAGATTTGATTAATATAAATGTACAAATCTAAGTATAAGACAGATAATAATAAGCAAAATGTGGCAGGTGTCATTAGAGAAGTACAAAGAAAGTGCTCGCTGCTGAAGAATTTTTAGTGAGAAATTACTTCCAGCTGGAATTATTAGAGAAAAAAATCATGGAAGAGATAAATGAGTACAGTTTGACAAGAAGGGGCTGAGCATTCCAAACAGAATGACCTAACAAAGGCACAGAATGCCTTTGAGAAAAAGCAAGTCATCCATTTTGGTTAAAGTTTATATCTAAGGATTACATAGTTGTAGGAGGTTGAGAAAATTAGAGCCAGATGACACCGGCCTTGAACGTCAGACTAAATATTCTGAACTAGTAAATAAAGAAAAAACCTACGTAACAGATTGCTGAAGGTTGTGGGGTGACAAGAATAGAACTGTTATTTTAGGAAGATTGATCCAACTGACGATTACATATAATATGAGCTTGAGGGAAGACATAAGAGTCAGGAAAGTCAATTGATTTGTATGTCACGAAAAACTCTTGATAGTGACATAAAATGCAACTCAACCTGGCTTGAGCAAATAAGAGTTTTATTAGATCATGTAACCAATGTCCAATTAGGTATGTTTTTACCCAGTGTCGTATAATAAAGAATGTGGTTGGCCCTTGTCCCTGGCTCCTGGAAGTAACCTCTAACTCCTTGGAATTTCCTGAGTAATGGAATATTTTTGTTATTCATGGTGGACTCTGATAGTTTATGCTAATGAGGTGACTCATGTTGGGCTTTAGGTAGTTTATGCTAAGGAGATGGTACATGAGGGGTGCCGATCATGCCCAAAAGATCAACCATGTGATTAGAGTTGGAAATTTCAGTTATGTAATTTTGGCCTGATGTCCCCAGAGAGGAGAGGGGCTAGAGATTGCATTCAATTACATGGCTAATGATGCAATCAATCATACTGACATAATGAAATCCTGGTCAAAACTGGAGACAATCCGGAGTTGGTATCCCCGGTTAACAACACTGGCGTGCTGGAGGGCCAACGTGTCCTGACTGTACAGGGAGAGCACACAGAAGCTTCGCGTTTTAGACTCTCCTGGACCTCACCCTAGATGTCTCTTCTTTTAGCTGATACCAATTGTATCCTTTTTGCTGTAATAAAACTATAATTATAAGTATGGTGCTTTCTGAGTTTTGTGTCATTCCAGTGAATTATCAAACCTGAAAGAATAGTGTGACCCCTGTATCTTTAGGCAGTTGATCAAAAGTGTAGGTGGCCTGGGAACCCTTGAGCTTGCTACTATCTGAAGTGGGGGCTATCTTGTGGTGGACTACACCCTTAACCTGTGAAGTCTGGCTTAACTCCAGGCAGTTAGTTTCAGAAGTCATTGCATCCAGCAATGAAAAGACCATGAGGTAAGATCTTGCTTGGCCTGCTCAAGGAACGGCAGAGAGGCCCAGGTGGCTGGAGTGCATGGTGGCAACAGTGATAACATATGAAGTGTGACAGGTCGCCAGAGCTAGATCATGTAGGCAGCGGTTCTTAGCTATGGCTGCATGTTAGAACCACTGGGGAGCTTTAAAACAAAACAAAACAAAACAAAACAAAACAAAACAAAACAAAACAAAACAAAACAAAACAAAGCCATGTCCAGGCCACTGCCCCAGGTCAGTTAAATCAGGATCTCTTGGGGTTGGCACAGGCATCTGTAGTTTTATAAGTTCTTTAGGTACGGTAGGTCTTGATGTAGGCCCTGGTTGATCATAGTGTGAGGACATTAGATTTTGTTCTGAGAGTAAGAGAAAGTCATTAAAGCCTGTTGAGCAGGGGAGTGACATCATCTGTCTTAAATCCTGTCTTAAAGTTTTAAAAGATCTTCTCTGGCTGCTGTGTGAAGAATACTCTATAGTGGAACAAACTGGAGGCGGGAGGTCATGTAAGAGAGGAAGGTAGCTTGAAATAGGGTACCTCTGTAAGCGACAGTGGTAGAGAGAAATGGTTATAGCTGGAGTGTGTTTTGAAGGAAGACAATTTGCTCATGAATTGGATGTGGGGCATAAGAGAATGAAAGAAGCCATGGATAAACACATGTTTTGGGATGGGGGTGTTTTTGTTTTTGTTTTTTGTTGTTTTTTGGTCTAAACAACAGGGTAAAAGATAATGCTAGCCCCTAGAGCCAAGAGAATGTAGTCAACTAGCCAGGACTGAGTCACACGCCCACCCCTGGAGGGAGGGGTGAAGTCAGCGTTGTCTAAGTAACATATACTGAGAATGGAAGAGGGTATTTCATCA
Organism: Pteropus medius; assembly: GCF_902729225.1. NCBI lineage: Eukaryota > Metazoa > Chordata > Mammalia > Chiroptera > Pteropodidae > Pteropus > Pteropus medius. The sequence goes on along the minus strand of NW_024346667.1, from coordinate 7,965,441 downwards.
AAGTAAAAATCAGGGTATGCCACCAAAAGCAGGGAGAAGAGATGTTGGTGACCCAGAAAACTGGTTCATTGAGGTCTGTTGGTTACATTCTGCACGTTAAGTGCAAAACAAATTTTAATACAAAAATTTACTTCTTCCTCTTTCTCTTTTCCTTTCCAAAGACTTCAATCCTGAAGCTATTAGGAGAGGCTGAGGAGGTATCAATGGTGGACCAGAGCAGGGTGAGGAAGGCATTCAGCTAAGGAGGCAGCAGAGGCAGCCAGGCATGGTATGTTGGAGTCTGGGTGGGTTAAGAAGGGCAACACAGAAGAGGATTGGCCTGTAAGGCATGCCAGAGCCTAAGCTGGGGACGAGCTTCTGTGTAGGAGGGTCACCCAACCCGTTTCCAAGTCAGAGTGGATTGAGTAGAGCACCCATGCAGAACTTGGCCCAACACAGTGTACTGGGATCTGAGTGGGCTGAGGAGGACATTTGTGGGGGTGGAAGAGGGCTGTCATACATATTGATGATTTACAAGATACAAGTGTGTGGATATGTATGCGTATTCCCGAGCTCTGTCCACTGAGGGGCTTGGGAGCAGCTAAAACCCAGTAGCAATGAGCATACCTATTACCCAAGTCTTGGCCCCTAAATAGCATTCTCTACTAAAAAAAGAGAAATGACCGATTCCAGAGCGGAGGCAGAGAGTGTCACAGGAGTCCAGGACATGTAACCAAAAATAAAACAGTGCTCATTATTCCCATTAAAAAGGTAAATATATTGTTTAACATTTGAATATTTCAAATATGTGTATAGGATACAGAACATTTGTCCTAAAATAACCAGTTAATTTGCATTATATACCTACTGTGAGTATAAAAATCATTAATTTTTAACTATAAATTCCTAAAGAAACAGACCGCTTTGTGATTAATGAATTTTGAAAGCTCGGAATGAACATTTTCTAGAGTTAGCATACCCCGGAGTCAATTTCTCTCTCTGCTGCTTGATCTTTTCTTTCTATTTCCTCAACTATAATCTGTTTCTTTAACTAGGTCATACCTACTCATTAATCATTATAAAAGCTTTATTATCTTTTAAATACTCATTACCATCATCATTTTAGTCTAACATATAGAGTGATGTGAATGTAATTTGTCACATTCAGTATTTATACAAGCAAGGAATGTGCTATTGAGCTCAGGAAACTACTAAAAGCATGATCAATTTTAAAATAATTCTTTTTTTAATTTTAAATGAAGCAAAAAGCCTAGATTCAAAGAGTATATTTTATATTGGGTTTGAGAAATTAGATTCTACAGAAACAAGAGTATTATAGCATGTCCCTATGGTCCTTCACTTTTGATACTACTGAAATAATTGTTGGAAGTCACTCAGCTGTGCCTCTCTTCCTGGAAAGTAGGAATAGTGCTACCTGCCTAGGTTTTCTTCTTAGGGAGATTTAAGAGAAAAAAAATCAAAATTTTAAGGAAAATAGTTGCTATATGATTTTAGAGTTTTTGTTATTTTCATTTTAGCAGTTATTGCCTCTGAAATAGCAAATCACAAAATAACTGAGTATAATTTTGAATATATGGAATTTACCTGAAAAATAGAAGTATCTGTCCTATACACTTTGTAAAAAGCGAAATATACCAATACGGAGAACTATTCACAGTTTTCTCATGAAAAAGTGCTTGTGTGCTAGATACACTTAAAACAGGCATATTTAAAGTTTTCTTCAATTCATCTGATTTTTTTTATTAAAAAATAAGCTTGAATTATTGAAACAACCAGTGATTGATTGATTGATTGATTGATTGATATTTTAAATTTTTTTTTAGGCAAGATAACCCTTAGTTGACCTCACAGATTGCAAGGACCTTGTCAGCTTACAATTCTTTAATTTTTGACGTCTACAGCACCTGGTCTTCCTAGGTGGTCTCCCATCCAAATAGTAATCAGGCCTGACCCTGCTTTGCTTCCAAGATCAGACGAGATCGGGCTTGTTCAGGGTGGCATGGCCATAGACTTAACCAGTGATTTAAATTTGAATTTTCTGAACCTAAAAAGGTAGTTGGAAGAATTCCCTCTTATGTATATTTGCAAAAAGTCACTATATTTGTAAACTGCTATAAAAGTCATCTTTGATAAAGACAGCAAAGCTCCCAAGGTGAAACAACAAATGAAAGAACAGTTTGTCTGAATCTTTTTTCCAATCTGTGTACAGGTTGTGTGGTATGGTAGAGAGTCTCTGAACAGTTTTGCTTTATACCCTTTCCTGTTTAATCTTGACAGAAAACACTAGAACTTATAATCATTAAAGATTATGAAATAAAAAATAATGCTCAGTTTCAAAAATTCAAGTTCATAGTCAACTGTCCCTTTCACTGAAAATAGTTGTTTTATCACTTTGGCTTCTGGGAGAAATGCTTGGCATGTCCTGAGCGGGAACAAAAACATGAGACAGCAGAAAGTCTTTCGGCACAGTGCAGTCTAAAAGGTTAGTCAGCATCCTTTATGTAACAAATAATGGAATAGCTGGAAAACTGCCTTTAAAAGCAGAAATTTTGGGCCAAAATTGAAGACTGGCCAATGCATTTGAAAATTAAAGTAGCATGAAGCAAAACCAGGAGATGTTCAAGGCAAGTTTCTTATGCAAAGCTCCACGAGGCAGTACATAATGAAATGTATTTTAAACAAATTATGCTAAATAAATATTTGCATTGTATTTCTCAGTCAGGGTAGAGGTGGAGAGGTTAGCAGAGGGAGAGGAAGTTACCACTTGACTAAAAACAGCTCTAAAACTATTGCTAATCTGTGTGATCAAAAGAGAAGTGTAGAGAACAAAAAACAAATACCCTGACCTCATGTCTGGTTGAGTTTTTCTGCCTCCCGTGGATTTTAGAAGATCCCTCTTGGATATCGCCTACAAAATTTCCACATCTGCTAAATGTGAAATTTAAAATTATTATCTATCAAGAGCAGAAAGATAATTTCTAATCAGGCAAAAAAAGAAGAGATTTTTGGATTGAAAATTTTAGATACTTTGTAGCATGGAAATGAAGCATTTTTAAAGTACTCCGAACAAAAGTTTTTTTTTTTTTCAGACAAGTGTTTGATTAAGAGGGGTTAGTTAAGGGTATATAGACTTCACAGCCAACAAGGAGCTAAGGTCAAGATAGGCTTCTATATGGTGAAGAGTCAGGGCCAGCCCCTCCTAATGAAACCCCTTTACATCAGGACCTAGCAGAGTGGGTAGACTTTGCACCAAGGAGAATTAGTTGTCCTCTGGAAAGACAACCAATTAGCAAATCAGATATTGTTTCTTGGTCAGAAAAAAGGTATCTCGACAAAGGAAATGCCAGTTGAAATATTTTATTCTGCAAATTCTGGAACCTCTTGAAAGGGGAAAATCTTAAATCATAAAGTAACCCAAATTAATTAATAGCTGTCTACATAGAGCCCACAAATTTTATTTGCTTTATAATCATAAAGCTAAGACTAATTTTTTCCACCTCAATAAATCTTTAAACTTTTGCCGACTGGATCTTGATATATACTATATTCACTAAGTTAATATCTTATGAAAAGTGATCGCATCTTAATTCTTATATGAAGGTCAGGGATAAAACTCTTCAAAAAAATTAATGCAAAGAGCAAGAGCAAAATATATATATATTTTTAAACTAAGTAACAGCTATGAAAATACTTTCTCTTCTTCCTCTACCTCTGTTGAAAAGCAGTAATCTTTAACTGAAGGATATAATGTTACAAAATAATGTTAAAATACTGGCATATTATATCATTGTATTCACTATTTAACAAGGGCCAAATATTTCATTAAGAATCTTTGAGAAAATGAGTTTATGTTAATGTCCTAAAGATTTAATGGTTGAACCCTGTGTTACGAGCCTGCACCATACGCCCAATGATTCCTGACTCCTGGTGGTCATACACCTGTGTAGTCTCCTCCCACATTAAGTAGGCTGATCTGCGTAATCTATAGGATATTTTGGGAATGCCATTGTATAACTTCCAAGGGTACATTATAAAAGACATTGTGGTTTTCACCTTGTTCTCTCTTGGTTGCCTTGCTCTGGAGAAAGTCAGCTGACATGTTGTGACAACACTCAAGTGATTACAGAGAGGTCCTCATGCATGACAGGGAACTGACGCCTCCTACCAACATCTATGTGAGTGAGCCATCTTGGAAGTGGTCGTTCAGTCAAATCTTCAGATCAACATCTTGATTGATATCTCGTGAGACTTGGAGGAAAGCTATTCCTAGATTCCTGACCCACAGAAGCTGCTGAGATCATACATGTTTATCGTTGTAAATCACTAAGTTTGGAATCATTGATTACTTCAGTAATAGATTACAAATTCTTTTTTCCCCAAGAAACTCATAGCAAAACAAATGAACGCACTCATTTAAAGCCATTTACAAAGCTGATAGATCTTGCATTTATTAGTACTTAATAGGGCCTTATCTCAAGGAATTTGCTGTTTAGTTCCTTGTTTCTCTAAGTGTTGTACCAGACCAGCAGTGTGGGCATCACCTAAGAGCTTGTTAGAAATATAGAATTTCAAATTCTACCCCAGACCTACTGGGGTAGAATTTGCATTTTATGAGATTCTCCAACTATACATAAGTGCATTAAAGTTTAAGAATCACTGATCTACTTGATTATTAATGTTACAGCCTTGGTTGGAAACCCTACCTATATATTAAGGAGCACTTTCCTAAATAGTGTTGGAAAAACCCATCTCCAGAAATTGTGATTTAATTGGTCTGGGTTGAGATCTATCATGGTGGTGGACCTAATTATACTTCAGAGTTTTCCCCCTTGAAAAACTACATTGAAGTCTCAGATCAGCTCTGACTTCCCAGCATGCTCCAATTCTGGTTTTAGAAGCCAGGTATGCCCAGGTATACCTGAGACTACCCTGAGGGAAATGTGCACTGAGCAGGAATCCTCTGGGGCATTGCCATGCCAGGGGCATCAGTTTCACAGCTGCTGAAATACTACTGCATATATTCCCTCCTTCTCTTATGCTCTTCCAGGACTCGGTTCATTGAAAGAAAAGCATCATGCCTTCCTACTCCATAGGTCAGTTTGGATTTGCCATCTAGGGCCACTCAGGTGCTGAATAGCCTAAGGTTTCAGGATAGCTTACCCACCTATCAGATTGGGCCCAATTTTTTTTTTTTTTTTTTTTTTTTTTTAGTTTCATTGTTCCTGGACAGCAAAAGGGAATTAACTAATGGTTCTCACAAACCTTTGGAAAATATACTTTTGCTATTGACCAGACACTATTAAATTAAGAATTCCAGTATGATGGGCGCTTAAGAATGTTCAACCTATTACTTAATAAGTGGCTCAAAGAGACAACATTAAATGCCACTAGAACCTGAATATAGGTGGTGAGCGAGGAGGGTGCAAGGACTATCCATTTCCTTTACTAATGCACCCCCAGTGACAGAAATCATACCTTGGCACAAGGCATGCTCTGAATAAGTATTTGTGGGTTGAATAATCCCTCAAAACCCAGTTAACTTCTGACCATTCACTCAAAGTTACTGAACGTGTCTGCAATGGAAACTGTGGAGACTGTTTTACCAAGGGATTTCTAAATAAAGCTCCAAATCTGCTTTTAGAAATTAAAATCTGTGCCCAAATTCAATGCCATGTTTCAAAATTCTGCCCTAGTTTGGTGTCGATTCCTCATTTGGAGGCTGGCTAAAGGATGTGTGATCCCTGCCCTTGAATCTCCTTCCTTTGTGGGTTTTTTTTTTTTTTTTTTTTTTTGCTTGCCGCGGCTGCGCTGGTTAGCGCGCCGCACGGGTTTGTAGCTGTCAGGCGGCCGCGGCTGCCTAGGACCCAGGGGGAGCCGCCGCTCTCGCGCTGCAGCGTCTCCGCGCCTCGGTGCCGACCCGCCCGGCCCGCTCCCCGGCGCCCAGCTCCCTCCCACCCTCCCTCCGGGGTTTTGGTAACCTTTGCAGGGCAGGAAGCCCCCTCCAGCCCTGCAGCCGGCCGGGCGCGGATGCTCGCGGGTGGGTTGGGTGGGCCGGCCGCTAGGGAGGCGGGCTGCACTATTTCCCGCTAGGGCCGGGCTCTGCGGGAGGAAAGAGCTCCGCACGGCCCTCCCTAACCAGCCGGCGCACCGCCCCTCGGACAGCGCCCCGGGGCGAGGGCGGCGGCGCAGCTGGGCTCCGGCCGGGCGGGGCGGGGCGCACCGCCCCCGCAGCCCGCGACGCGGCTCCCACGCTCCCAGCCCCGCCCCCTCGGCCGTCCGTGCCCCGCAGCGCCCCCGGGAGCCGCCGGCGAACGCGAACCGCGCGGGCCACCGAGCTTTGTGTGCGCCGCGGGCCCGGGGCGAGCCTGGGCGGCGCCGCGCGGAGGCTCCGGCCGGCGCTCAGGCGGGAGTTGTAAGGCGTGGCGGGGTGGAGGAGGCGCTTGGGGGGGCGTGGGACTCTCCGGCAGGCGGGAGGGGCTGAGCCAGCCGCACCGGACAATGAGCCGGGCAGCTCGACGCTGCGGCCACTTTTAGGCCCGGCGCCGGCGGGCGGGAGCATCCGCAGCTCAGCGGCCCCACCTGCGAGCAGGGGGCGGGATGCTAGAGCCAGGTGTCCCGGCGCTTTGAAAAAGGCCCTTCACAGCCCGGCGTCCCTGAGCTGGCTCTCGCATTGACCCTGGCTACCTGCAGGCTTTGGCTGGGACGGTTTTCTTGCGGACAGCGCTCGGAGCGGCTGCGATGGCCAGCACCAGGAGCATTGAACTGGAGCACTTCGAGGAACGGGACAAAAGGCCGCGGCCGGGGTCGCGGAGAGGAGCGCCCAGCTCCTCTGGGGGTAGCAGCAGCTCTGGCCCCAAGGGGAACGGGCTCATCCCCAGCCCGGCGCACAGTGCCCACTGCAGCTTCTACCGCACGCGGACGCTGCAGGCCCTGAGCTCCGAGAAGAAGGCCAAGAAGGCGCGCTTCTACCGGAATGGGGACCGCTATTTCAAGGGCCTGGTCTTTGCCATCTCCAGCGACCGCTTCCGGTCCTTCGATGCGCTGCTTATGGAGCTCACCCGCTCCTTGTCGGACAACGTGAACCTGCCTCAGGGCGTCCGCACCATCTACACCATTGACGGCAGCAGGAAAGTCACCAGCCTGGACGACCTCCTCGAAGGTAGGAGGGGAGAGCCCGGCGCGGCAGGTGCGGCCCAGCAGGTGCAGTGGCCTCGGGCCCACGTGCACCCGCCTCACCCGCGCTGGGGCAGGGTTGTGGGGAGCCTGCGGGGTTTCTTCTAGCGACCACAGGGAGGTATGGTTCTACCTGCTCTAGGCTCTATAAGTGGAGCGCACTCCCACCTATATTCTGACTGCCCTTCCCAAGAGATTTGCCATTAAAAAAAAAAAGAAAAGAAAAATGAAAGGAAAAGAAAAATTCTAACGGGCTTTTGAGCTTTGGTGACATGTCTTAAAATTGGCTGAACTTTTTTTACCCCCCCTTTTTGTTTTTGAAATACAAACTATTCGCAAAAATTACTGGTGAGGATTCAGGTAACCCTTAAGCTAATAAGTGGTCTGTTCAGCCCTGTATTGACCTCAGTGCAGGCACCTGTGCTTTTATTCAGAAGCTGTGGTGAAACACTCTGGGTTGGCTTCTCTGCTTTGACTTGCAGCGGAAGTTACATGCGGTCAGGAGGGGTGATCCTACGGAATGGTTCTCAACCTTGGCTGCATCTTGGGTCACTGGGGACTTTAAAAAAATTAAAAAAACAACATCTACCCCCATGTTAGGATGTAATTGGTTTGGGGTGTGATTTGGGCATCCAGAGTTTTTAAAACTCCCCAGGTGATTCGAATGTGCAGCCAAGATTGAAAACCACTGTGCTAAAGAGGTTTCCACACTTGGTTGGTAATGAGGAGAATCAAAGTCAATCTCTTGCCTCTTCTCCCAGCGAAATTAGCTGGTTAGGATGAGAGTTGGAGGCCACTGGAATCAGCGGTTGGTACCTATTATAAATTAGTAATTCCTAGACTGTCAGCCATGCTTCACTCAAAGGGACTGATTGGCTGTGGCTCGTGTCATCTTTGAATTCCTGCAATATTTACTTGTTCCTTTTAGGGAAAAAACATTAAGTACAGGCATACTTAGGCGATATTGCGGGTTTGGTTCCAGAACACTGCAATAAAGCAAGTATCGCAATAAAGCAAGTTGTAATTTTTTTGCTGATAGAAGGTCTTGCCTTTGATTTGTAAAAAATTCAACATCTTCGAAGTGCAAGAAAGTGAAGCGCCAGTACAAGAGGTATGCCTGTAGTTAAGAACCTATTTCCAGATCTAAACTGCACCTGTAAAGATCAGACAAACCCAACTATTTGCTGACTGTATTTACATACAATTCGCTCTCATGCATATTTCTTAATGCAAATGGCACATTGCATGTAGTCATAACAATATTGGTTTGGCAGGGAAAGGAAACTGAACTTTGAGCCAACTGTTTTTCTTATGTTGTTTCACCATATTCTTATGTTCTGAAAGCATTATGCCCACTTTACGTATGATGAAACTTAAGCAACAATGCCTTGTCTTACAGTACCCACAGTACATGTTCTTACATCTACAGTTCACCTTTAATAAATCGATGTAACCACACTGAGAAGTCCTGGAAGTGGTTGAGTTTCTCTATGTAGTTACTGTTACCAGTTTTCCCTCCCCTGGCTAGATGGTGACCCAACCAACATTAAGTTGTCTCTTCAATCTATATGTCTGTTAGCAACTTCACACATTCTCTTGGTCAATTGTGTGTTTTGCTTTTAAAGGCTTCCTGAAAAAGTGACGACAACCAGAGTATAATAGTAAAATAAAGATACACTGTTTAAAGGATTTTATCACTTTTCTGTGTGGTATTACTTAAAAGCAACATTTGCTATGTATTTCAAAATTGAATAACACATTTTCAGACTGACCCAATACTAGATTAGCAACCCTATGGAAAGATCAAGGCAATGCCTGTTGATTAAGCACTCATTACTCACATACCCTTGGGATACTGTGCCTGGTGTGGTCCGGGGAGGGACAACAATTTTAATAGCTTTCTCTTAAGTAATTTTAACAGCATATTTGCTGCATGAAATTAATATACTCCAAAGATTCATAGGGAGATGGTCAAGATCACCATTATGCACATTAATGAGAGCACTTATTGTCCCTGAATTTGTCATTGCTCAGGCAGTACATGGTCCACTGAGTCAGACTACCTTCAAATATAAATAGAAGGTTGCCATATTTTCTTCTAATCATTCATTCACTGATTTTTGGAGGATGGGGAACCATAAGTATAGGTAGGGTTCAAATTACACCATCATATGATAAATAATGCTATAATACAAACACTTGCACAAGAGAAATGTTTTCCTAGTCTAGCCAATTGCCCACTTGTTTCAAGCAGTATTCAGTTACTGCAAAAGAAGAAAATTTGTTCACTTCTTTTGTCATAGTGGCATTCTCTCTGACAAGGGATCTTTGTTTAAGTCTTGAATTTTCCAGAAAATGAGTGGAATATCCTATTTCAAGAGAATTTTTAAGAAAGAACCATTAATGCTTAATATCAATCATTTGATAATTTAAATAGTTTCAACATTTAATTAAAATTGTGTGTTCGAATGTTCAGATTTATCATGCAGAGACACCAGCTGTGAAATTTTTATTTGCATCAGTAAAAATAGGGGTGTAGAAGTATTGCCCATGTTGTCAAAATTGACTGTTTCATCTTAGTTCAGCTTCTTAAACCAAAATTCTCTTGTAGTATTTTTTACACATTATGTTTGACTTCTCTGCCTCTTCCATCTCATGAAATTTGTAGTTGAGGAGATACTGTTTTTCCTAAAATGTTTTTTAGTGAAGAATAGAAAGTGATTACTTCAGACCACAGGGCTTGGATACTCATTCAGAACCCCAATCCCACTGAACTCAAGTGACAAAAGAAATTCGTATGGCCTAGATTTTTTTCTGCCCTTGACCTTGAGAGTCTCTGGCAACTAACAACAGTGTTCAGATGTTGGCTGGCACTCCTCCTGTGCTTCACTAAATCAGCAGGCATCTTCAGGATATTGGTTTACCTCACCTTGCTGAATCGGTGCCATGTATCCCTGTAACCTTGTTTATTCTTTAAAACTGGATGGGGACCTTCTTGCAGAAGAGGACTAGTAGTCATAACTATCAATACTGGGTCGAGCTGTCTGAAACCATGAGCCGACCAAATTTGTAACATCTGTGGTAGATAACCAAGGATCTCCAGATGACTCATTCTTTTAAATTCTCACATTTGGGAGTAAGTCAGAACTCTTTTTTTTTTAGTTTTATTCCATGAGTGTTCTCCCCTTTTAAACATTTTTTTGTGTATTTGTAAAGTTTTGATGTCCTAAAGAGAAGTACCCAAGGATAGTTGAAACTAACATGTCAGGATTCTGGATTCTATTGACAGAAAAAATCACCTCAGCTCTCTGGGCCTCAGTGTCCTTTTCTTTTGAGTGAAAAGTAGGCAAGTTAAATCCCTTCTAGTCTAAAAGTTCGTGGTCTCCCATTACCTAAGAGGCTATTTACTGAGTGTATGATGGCCTGGGCTGCCTTTCCCTATCCAGGATTTGTCTTCCAGAAAATTGACAAAGCTGCAGATGTCGTACCAAGTAGGGAGTGGGTGTATGGCTCAGATGAAGTGTTCGTTAGGAGCCAAGATAATTAATAGCTACCAGTCTCTGCCTCTCTCATTACAAAGTGAAATGTCATTTTGTTATTTCTGCCTATTATTCTTTAATCAACAATAAATAGCTGATTGAATTTTGGGGGTATGTGAGAGAATTTTTATAATTTTGATAAACGATACTTCCATTTTTCCATTAAGTTAACTTGAAGATAAGCTTGAATTAAATTTAAGAAAAATAAGGTTTCAAAGAAATCAACACCTCAAGTTTCTGAAGTTTTCTTACTAAACCAAGTTTATGGAATCTGGTTAGGTCAATGTCTTTGAAGGTGTTAAACCAAAATACATTTACTGAGATAATTTTTAGTTAAGTAAAAACAAATTTCCATAAAAATTTATAATATTTTTTCCCTTCGAAAGATATTTTTGAGTAATAATAGAAACTGAGCTCTTGGAACTTGTTATGGGGTTACGTTTCTTTCCTCACAGTGATTTTTAAGATATTTTCACATAGAAATCAAAAGCAGCACATATTAAAGGAATATATGATGATTGGACATGAAAATTTAACATTGACTCTTAGGTTGGCAAAGCCTTCTCTATGTGGCAGACTTCTAGATTCTTCATGACCTTCGAATATCATCTCTCTATGAGGTCTATTCCCAGACCTCAGGAATAATGGTCTCAAGTAGTTGTTGAATAATGGTCTCAAGCATATTTGTTTTTCGATTGCTAGGGATACAGTGTCTTCCCTCAAGATACTGACATTCTAGAAAGAGAGAGATAGTGAACACGTACGTACACACACACACACACACACACACACACACACGTCCCAGCTAAAGTGACCAGGATGATGAAAACATCTTCCCAGAGGAACAGATGTTGGAGCCAAAGCCTGAGGTCAAGCTTATAACTCTTCCCTCTATAAGATTTTTTTTTTTACCTCTATTATAAATTTCTTTGTAATTAGTGGTATATTGGATCTGTCTTTTGCATTAGACTAAGAGCATTGTGAGATCACACAATAAATTCATTGAATAAATAAACCAGGAAATGACTTTACTTCTAAGTAAATAATAATGCTTACTTATAAATAAGTAATAAGTTTTACTGCTAAATAAATAGCCCAGAAAATGATTTTATTTCCCTTGGCTGTCAAGGGAAGTTTTATGTGAATTAAGTTCGAATAGGGTTGGTTATTCCTATATTATTTGTGAAAACATTTTGAAAAATTGGATTATATTTCAGATAAACCAGAGGTGCTGTGCTCAGTCATCATTATGGGGAAAATAACTCTTTCATACTATCTGCTTCTATAAATTTGATTCTTTATCTCATTTCCTTAAAAAAGAGAAGTTCAGATGTGTGATGATACAGCTGCAAATAAACTCTTTCCAGAGGTAATGGGAAGAGAAATTTTAATTTGGAGAATTCTAAAGGGTTGGGGATAGAAAAGGAATATTTAAGAGAGCATTTATGAGATTAGAGTATGACAAAAGGATACTCTGGTAGTTATAAGAAAAGATAAATATTTTGTGAGGTTGTAGGCAATGGAAATGGATATTTTATGGTCCTGTGGTGTGAAATGAAGGCAGCTACATTCCCCTGGGCAGTGCCTGTCAAACTGCTTTTTCTTCATGGCTGACAGCCAGGGGAGTCGTTGTGGGTTTGTATCTCTTCTAGGTCTCTTTCTCCTCATCCCACCCACCCATGCTCCCACCACTTCTGTTTTTATCTCTTCTGCCAAAATAACTACCCAAATGATTAGGGATTCTTTTCTTCTCAGCATTACTACCATTTATCAGATGTTTTATATGTAGTCATTGTGTCAGGTACCCAAGGATAGTTGAAATGTGGCTACATTGTCCTCATTTTACAGATGGGGAAGCCAAGGATCAAAGATAAAGAAATGGCCCCCTTGCACCAGGTGTGGCTGGAAGTTGAGGCCTTTATTCCTGGCTTCGAACTTCTGTATTCTTACTATGTTCTTACTATGTTCTACCACCTGTGAGGAAATAGTGTCCATTTCCACCCCAGAAGTTTTCATAGGTCGTAATCGATTGGTAATCCAGAGCTCTCCGTTACTGTGCAGCCAAACCCATTAATCATTTATATTTGGGAGATGAAGGTTGCAGTAGTCCATCAGTTACTGTTGGTGTAAAGACATGTTTAAGATGTTTACAGTATGATTCCTTAAATAAAATACATCATTCTGTGCACCTGTACCTGTAATGTTCTGCGTTCAGATTCTGCAGAGTTGCCTTGCTTGACCTCAGTTCTCTTATCTGGAAAACGAAAGACAAGTTAGGTAGTTGCTAAGGCCCTTTTCCCCTTTAAAGTTCAATAATCTTGAGAAATACTTCTGGGAGTGGGGAAGAAATGATCCTAGCTCTGTCTGGCTCCATGTTCCTCTTTAAAAGTCGACCAAGTTTTTTGGCCAGATGTGGTTACCCAGGTTTAGATAGAGTTCTTAGAACCCCCAGTAATCTATAGGAGAATCTTCTCCATAGAATATTCTCAAGAAAGGGACGATTACAAGACTGGGACCACAGTCTTGTTCATTTCTTTATCCCATGCTACAAATACTTCTGACGCATAATGTCTGGTGATTAATTTTACTTTTGTGCCATATATAAGAGGTAGAACTAGGTGGCTATAGGTGTTTTTAAAAATCTTAGTTAAGACAGCCAACTGGATAATTGGCTAGATTTGTAGAGGTAGAATAAGTTCATGCATAATTGAAATATCCTTTGCTCCTTCATACATCAGTTTTTAAATAAGTTTTCAATAAAAAAGGTGCAATATATTGATGTTTTAACAATTTATTAATATCACTAGTGTCCAAAATGCCTGACTTGATTTTTCTCCTTAGACAAATATCAGAACCAAATTCTTCCACCTTTATTTCGTGTGTGTGTGTGTGTGTGTGTGTGTGTGTGTGTTTAAATTTCATGAATATTCTGACTCCCCTAATATTTTTAGTGTCTATTTTGGAGTTCTCTGACATAGGTAAGACTTAGTTTTGTTCACCTTATGCATTTATTCTTAAACATTGTTAGCAAATGTATTTCACATATAGTTTTAATACAATCTGACACCTTTTAAATTCTATGAGTTGGAAATATTTTAAGGCTAGAATTTTCATTCCTTAAGACATGCTATAATTTTTATTCTAATCCAGAGTTTTAATCCTGTTTTCCATGCCTTCCGCAGCCTAAAGCAGTAGGCTAGTCATATTGTTACTTTTTAGAAGCTACTACCTTATAGACTGAAGGATGGGAAAATTTTGGTTTGTAAAATTAGTACTTTTCATTACACTATAACATTTCAAACAAAGTGAGTAAAATAATCGACAGCTATGGCCTACTACGCTACCTTTTGGTTAAATATTGCTTACATTATAATCACTTATAACCAAAATATATCACAATAGAAGTTTTAAAATATTGTCTTTGGTTTGTCTCTTCCTTCACTTTATATGTTTTACAAACTTGAGATTATTTTGTTAATTTTTAAATAATAGTGTAATTATTCTTAAAAGCAATGATCAATGCTCCTGTCTCCAGTACTCTTCCTTGCCCATCATCTAGGTCTTTTTACTTAACAATATTTTGCCTCATTTGTTAAAGCAGCGGTCTCCAACCTTTTTGGCACCAGGGACCGGTGCTCCTATGAGAATCTAATGCCTGATGATCTGAGGTGGAGCTGAGGCAGTGAGGCTAGTGCTGGGGAGTGGCTACTGTGTAGCCCAGTTCCTAACAGGGCATGGACCAGTGCCAGTCTGTGACCTGGGGGTTGGGGACCCCGGTGCTAAAGAATCAAGAAAACAAAAAAGTTACGGAAACGTACTACTGGCTATACTCATGTTCATTAATCCTCTGTGCCAGAAAGAACTTGAGAAATAGCCCAATGTAAACTCATCTCTTACTAGTTTTTTTTTTTTTTTTTTTAGTGGACAGTTGCAGAACCATTTCTCTTTTTTGTTAAAAAAACTTCATACTCGATACCCCACTCAGGCATGAAGGCCAATAGCCAGAAGATTCCACCTGAACCTTGTAATGTATGTAAAACACTGAGCAGAGTCCTAACATGCAGTGGCTCTTTGACAAATAGTAGTTGTCCTCAGCATCTTAAACTAAAATCTATGCCCTTGTAACTGCCCCTGTGCCCACAATTCTAGAGCCACTACTTGGAGCTGTATAAATAAGGCTCATCCTACTTCTACATGGTAGCCCTTCAGATGTTTTGAGGCAGTGGTCATACCAGTTAACACTGAGGCCAGTTGTCCTCTTAGAGTGAGATTTAAGGGAAGAGGGTGTTAACAAAGGTCTCTAGAAGTTTGGGAAATTCTGTTAAAGAAAGTTTTACCTCTGTGTAGCTGATGATCTAAAGGACTGACCCTATGTTCATCATGCCTCAGTTTATTTGCAAATGTTGTTAGACGGGCACATTTTGGTTTGAAGCTCACACTGTGTGTGTGTGTGTGTGTGTGTGTGTGTGTGTGTGTGTGTGTGTGTATCTTTAAGATCAGAGTGTTTCTCAAACTTTGGAAATATATGGAATGAAAACAGTGTAAAAAATCTAACAGCCAGAATGCAGGTGCACAATATTGCCTCAATTACTGTAATTACATTCTTACTTTAAGTTAGGTGTACTTATATAGGTCTTACTGATACAGCCCAAATAAATTGATAATGTAAATACCAGTAAAACTATATAAAGAATAAAAATGCAAAATAGCAACATAAAGCTATAGGTACTATTTGCTCAAATTAAATTGTTGTTCTCTATATGACCACAGTGCTGAATGCTGAGTTCGGCAGGTTGTATTTCAGAATGCCAGGTAATGAGTTGGTTTTGCACTGCTCATGAGTCTTCATTCCTGCAGAATAAATTATGTCCTCTGGCTTTAACTTGCTGTGCAGATGTCTTTTACATGTATCATGTCCACTTTTTCCTTAACTGCCAACAAAGTTACACCACTTGATACCAAAAGCATTGAGGCTGTAGACAGAGAGCGGGCCGGCTGTACCTGATTTAGAAGCAGTCATTCAGATGATCCAGAATAAGATGATATAAGCATTTTAAGTCTTATCAAAATAAGCACATAATTAAAATAGCCATAGTGATCTCTTGTAGATTGTGGGATGTTGGCTCAGCTGTGAGGGGCAAAAAGACAGATAATGGATCTGATCTGTAGGTTCTGGCCTACAAGGAGATTAGATATAATTACTTTTTGAGTGGGTAAGCGTTAAAGCTTTTTGATTAGTAAGTAGGATTATTTTTTTCTCTTACATAATTTCTTTGGTCTTAAACTCCTCCCAAATTTCAGTGCTAAAACATGTATTCGTGGGCATACTTCTTCATAGATACTCAGATGTTCAAAGTAGCTGTTGTAGCCTTTTCTTAGTGGATGGTATAGTCTGTAGAGCTGGATGTGACTTTAGGAAATGACTTGCCATTTGATTTTCCCTTGTGTTTAGATGCATTGAAAGAGCATTGGTCTTAATAGTGAAAGATCTCATTTTGTGCCCTGAGCTGTACCCTGCAGGAAAGGCCATTATATTTATTTTGTGACTGTGACAGCGTAGGACTAGAGTACAGCAGATGAGTGCAGAGTGGACACAGTATCCAGGCCAGAGAAATGTACTTTGTGTTTACTGAGTCCCAGAAGTTTAAATTCTGGGCACTGTACAGTTTGTGTAGAAAACCAAGTTAAACCAATATGCCATAACAGAATAAATCGGTCTTTTCCTTACCCTGTCTTTTTCTTAACCAGATGGGCATGGGAACTTGTCTCTGATGGCCTTTAGATGGAGCTATGCATAGTGTAAGCCACCTAGTAGGACAACCTCACAAATGCTGAACTTGGTGAAGGACATCAAACCATCTTGTAGGAGCAACATATTCAACTTTATTTCTCTGGTTACATTACTGTAGAAGTAAATTTTTTTTTTTCTTACTTTTGGAAGTTAGGAAAGAATTTAGGTTCCTAAGATTTTTACTGATGTTAGAACTTGTATCAGCCATGCTTTATTTTCTTTCCTCTTTGTCTTTTCTATGCTACCATGTTTAAATTGGGAGGCGGGGTTTTTTCTAACTTTGAAAAGCCTATATACTATTGACCTGTAAACAAGTTTTCATTTTCATTATAAAATTCAGTACTTCCATTCCAAGAATTAGGTAGTCTCAATGTCCAAATTTTGTGTAACTGATTCTCTGCTGTGAATGGGAAATAGTTTATAATTTCAAACTATTAGTGGTATTAGGCAATTGTATATGTTTTTACAAAGGTGAGTAAGAGACTTTATAGTAACTGATAGAAAAATAGGCTAAAACATACTGTTGTTGAATTTCCAACTGAATAAATTTGCATGTAGCTATTTGTAATTTCTAGCGGTAAGATGACCTTTCAAATGTGAAGGATTACTGTGGTTTAGCTATTGAAACATATATATGATTTAAAAACAATATCGAATAAAAATATATTAAAATATATGTGTATTTATATATATGTTAGCTATATATACACTCATACACACACGCACACACGTTCCATTAATTGAAAGACATGTTACATTTATTGGACTAAAAAAGTGCCTTGGACTCTTGACGCTTTGATGGCCAGAAGTGAAGAATAACAACTGTTGGTAGGTACTAGGTAGGCAGCCCTCATATCCTTATTTTGTTGTATGCCTTTCATTGCCTTTTGATGAACTGGCATGACCTGTGACTCAGACCATGCATGACACCTCTCAGGAGGCTGACCTTCATTCTTTGTAAATAGCTACATTGTGCAAGTATTTTACCTAGAAGTAATGCAAATCTGAACCAGGAGATGTGTAAGCTTGTTTTAGAAATATGCATTTTTGTTAAAACTTAGATATATTTTTAATGCCTGTTATGTATCAGGGTACTATGCTAGGCGTGGGTAAAATGAAGGTACAGTTAGTTTTTTTCAAGAAGCTTCCAGTCTAGCCAGTGGTTTGTAATGAGAGATTGTTTTTGGAATTGTGAAATTTTAAAAAACCTACCCACATATTCTGGTATCACCTTCCAGTGATTTTGGTTCTGTTGAACT
Source organism: Pteropus medius (assembly GCF_902729225.1). Taxonomy (NCBI): domain Eukaryota; kingdom Metazoa; phylum Chordata; class Mammalia; order Chiroptera; family Pteropodidae; genus Pteropus; species Pteropus medius. Next base: position 7,947,679 of record NW_024346667.1, on the reverse strand, counting down.
GTAGTGAGGTATGGGCATCTGTACTTATACAACAAAATCGCCTGATTTAAAAAAAAAATTCTCCATTCGTAACCACTGGAAGAGATGAAGAATAAATGATTAGGAGAAATTAACACATTGTAAGCTCAAAGTATAAGAGTACACAAGAGTGACATAATTTTTTAAATTTTATTTTAAAATTATGAAATATACCTACAGAAAATTTATAAACATACATGCATAGCCTAGTGAGTTATTATGAAGTGAACACCTTTATGATTACTAGCCATGTCAAGAACAGTATTGCCTGCATCTAAGATGCTCTCTGTGTACCTCTTTCCAGTTAAAACTCTTCCAAGCTAACAGTAGCCTGACTCTTACTTTTCTTTATATGTTTTCCACCAGTGAAGACATCCCTAATCAATATAGTTTACTTTTGTCTATTTTGAACTTGACAGAAATTGAATCATACTGCATGTATTCTTTTGCCATCTTTGCTCGCCATTGTTTGTAAAATTCATCCAGGTTCTTGCATACAGATTCTTTGTTCATTTTCATTGCCATATAGTAGTGTATTATATGACCACACCACAGTCTTTGATGGATAAGTGGATTGATTCTCATCTTTGGCTATTGAGCAATACTTCTGTGAACATGCATGTATAAGGGTGTGTGTGTGTGTGAGATGTAGAGAGAGAATGAAGAGAGTGTATATATATTCTCCCCATTTGTATCAGTTTCTCCAGGGTACTTTCCTGGGGTGGATTTCAGGGTCACTTGTTGTATGTATTGTCATCTTAGTAATGGATAATGCCAACCTGTTTTTTCTGAGCAATTGAACCAATTTAAAAACCTTCCAGCATATATGAAAGTTCTGCTTTACTTCCCTGCCACTGGCAATTAACCTTTGGGAACAGTGAAAAAGAGGCAGGGCAGGGGGGAGGAGGAAGGTTATTTCAGATATATAAGAAGGAATGAGAATAAGAGGTATGATGAATTTGGAAGGAAATTGCAAATATACTGTTATGACACTAACTTAGAAACCTGTGGGAAAGTGGTGGGAGACGAGGCTGAAAGTATGGTGTGCTGAGGAGTTTTTCCTGTAGTCTAAAGGCAGTGAAGCAGGCAAAAGACATCAGATCTACATTTTACAAAACTTGCTGTGACATCTATGTGGAGGATGAGGGGGTGAGGCCTGATACAGGGAGTTTATTCTAATCCAAGGGAGAAATGAGAGGAGGTAGGCTTGAGGAGGATAGAGTCCAGACGTGCTTGGAGCAAAGTCAGTGGTGTTCCCAATTCTGTTGAGTGTGGGCAAAGGGGGAAGAGAAGTGAGAACCTTGGTTTTTGCTTAGGTGACTATACAGGTGGTGATTTCATTCAATAAGTTGTAGAATTTAGGAAGAGGAGCGTTTGAGGTCAGGATAGCAATGATGGGATGTGAAGTTACTTTTAGACATGTAGCATGTGAGATATCCATAGGTTATCTAGTAGAGAGGTTCTGTAAGTGCTTTGAATTTAAAAGAAAGGACTAGGTTGGGGATGTCCTCAGTGTTTGAGTCCTCAGGGTATAGCTGGTGGTTGAAGCCAGGGGAGTGGATGCAACTGCTTATGGAGACTCTGAGGGGAATAAGGGATGCCTGGATGGGTGGGAGACAAGGATCCTGGAAAGTAGACTAGGAAGGAGCAATCAAAGAAGAGGTAAACCAAAAGAAATTAGATCACTGAGCTAAGGAGAAAAGGATCTGCAGGAAGAGGATCATGACTGGTGACCAATGCCCTCAGAAAACAAGTGGAATTAGAAAGATGTGCTTTGTATTTAGCAGCTGAGAAAGAAGTCCCTGGGGATTGAGGCAAATAGCGTTGCAGCCATTGGGGTGCAGGGAGCAAAAGCAATGCTTCAGTGGCTTAGGAGCACGTACTGGGTGAGGAAGAGGAAAAACATATGAGTGCTTTTATTTTTCAATTAGAGTTGGCATTCAATATTAGTTTCAGGTGTAAAGCATAATGGTTAGACATTTATATAACTTACAAAGTGATACCCCCAATAAGTCTAGTACCCACCTTAAATAGGAGGCAATTAATTTGATTAAGGATGAAAATGAATAGTTAACAAATACCCATGTTGTATAACACAGTCGTGGACACTTAGTGTGTCATCCTGCTAAATATGAAGTAATACAAATGTCTTAGAACAATGCCAATGAAATTCTCTTTCATTGAGTCTTAAAGGAAATTGAAAGACTTTCTGTTCCATACAATGCTTGGAAATAAATTGTATAACCAGCTTATGATTCTTTCCATCCTCTGTGTACAAGAAGGAAATCTTCTTTGTATGTAGTATTCACGTGGTCATAATTTTCAAAATGATTTCCTCTTAATGTCTCATGGTCAGAATTATTATTAGAGAGTGACAGGGCACATGTTCACATGCATGCATGGTAGCGGGAGAGAGAATGAAAGAATGAATGTATCTGAATGAGAATGAGAATGAATGTATTGCAGTTCTGTTCAGCCAAAGACCAGGGACATAGCTATAGTTGAGTAGGTTGGGCTTATTAACTCATATTACTCATTGCAGCAAGGACTAATGGACATACTGTGATACCATGGGGTGTTTCAGCAAGCGAGTGTTAGACCTGTCGTAGAATTTGAGCTTGGGTTGGGTAATTTCAGGGAGGATCTTAGGAAGCAGGGACTCATTCTGTCTTTGGGTACTGTCAGAAGGTTGGATAATTCTATGATTGGGTATCATTACATCTTCTAGGGAGGGCAAACATGTATTGGTTAGAGTTTTAAATAATTCTCTCCTAATGTTTTATATCAATATAGCAAGACTCATTACCTTAGGATATACTTTTCAGCTGAATCAGTAGCGTTAAACTGCACCTCCACTTGGAAAATTTGTTATATTTCTGGGGAATGAGCAGAAAACAGAAGATTCTTGCATTAGTCCAGATGGAAAGTGGGTGGTGATGGAGACTGACAGGCGGGGCATTTTCAGAAATAATTAAAAGATAGAGTGGACAGAACTTAATATCGGGATGTAGAACTTAATGTCGGGCTATAGTACGTAGGGAAACCAGAAGAATGAAGGATGACATCTAGGTTTCTGGCTGAATAATCTGAGTAGGAAGTGAAGCTGGTCGCCAGGTTGGGGAGGAAAGGAGGTGTGACAAGTTGGCGGGGGAGTAATAAATCTTACACAAGAGTCCCTACAATAGTATGAATCTGGTTGGGGGGAGGCTGATTGCTTGTAGTCAATTTGTAGATGCCTGGTATCTAACAGAATGATATTTATTGTTTGGTTAACAGCAGGAGCTGTAACTGCCCAAAGAACCAAAATCTTAAATTCTTTTGTCAGCATGTACTCTCTCCCTGTTGGCAAACGTATACAAGTGACAAAATTACAATCAGGCACTTGATCTGAGTGAGACTATAACAAGGAAGCTAGCCTGGGTATTATGGTGGCTGTTGTTACAAAGTCTGACATCTGTATTTTAGGAGTTTATGTGTCCAGGGTACAGAAACACAAGTCTGACATCAAAACCATGTCCTGAACCTCTATGCTGAAATGCTGAGGGCCAGTGATGCCAGTCAGTTTCATGTCATGTCAGTACCTAGCAGGTGAGCTGGCACATAGTAGGTATTCAGTGCATATTGTGAAGAGGACTCTAGGCTTAACAGAAAAGTACTCTATGAACTATTGTTTGCATCTCCTGTGGATCCATGGTGGGGCTGGTTCAAAACTTTATTACAGAACTGATCTATGAGTTTTTAATAGAAACATTATGAAGAGAGGAAGGGAAAGATGGAAGGAATTAAAATCTATCTGTAACCACACACAAACAAATCAAAAGACAGGCTTTCTTTGCCTGTTGTCATTCTGACATTCTGAACTTGTGTAAAGAGGCAAAATACAGACAAATTTAAAAGGCAGTTCTCCTGGTTCATATGTTGGCTGTTCCGGGGCTAGAGTGATAAGGAATTCTGACATAGGAAATTTCTCGTTTTCTTTTTGCCATTGTCTTTTCTCCCTATTTTGGGAAAGGCTTTTCCCCAGCTGACTTCTCTCTTCTCTTAAAAAAAAAAAAAGACACCTTTTCTTCCTTAAGTTCCTTTATTTTCTTCCATTTTAATATTTTGGATCAGAGCATAGAATTAAATTTTTATCATAAGTAAACATAGGAAGAGCTTTTCAATGTGAGAGTTGCTTTCTCTATAAAGTTAAAGCACAATCATAATTGTTTACTTTTGCACATTAATCCACGCATGTAATGTATAGTTCTATCTTAATAAATTTATAACTATTTGTGAAATTATGTGACATTACCAGATGATTACCCTATGAAAAATGATTTAAATAAACCTACAGAAATGAAAAAAACCTCTAAATGGTGATGGTTGAGCTAGGTTTCGAATTACTGGTATAGATGCTGCATTAAAGCCTGTGACTGGCTCCCTAGTTTTCTTGGACAGGGGCCCTATTATACCTTTAAATAAAAGATAATACTCCTCTTTTTAGACCCTTCTTGTATGCCTGATCTATTACTGAATTCTTCATGTGCCATTTGGAGTCTTTAAGTTCTTCAATAATCAATTTCAAGAAATACTGATAATAGTAAAATATATTAATAGGTTTTCCTCAGGAATTCTCTTTCACTATTTTTTTTTTTTAAATTTAAGCAACCACAGCATTTGAGGATTGTATCACGTAATTATAACATTAAGAATGAGACATACAGAATAGGTGAAAAATAATGGATTCTTTTCAAATTAAAAAGTATCTTAGAGAAAATCTTAAGAGTATAACCTTCTTATATGCCAAAAAGTTGAAACTAGTTTTATATTGCAACTAAAAGAATTAGATGACTTCTGAGTCTCTCAAAAGAAAAAAAACCATAATTTAAAAACATAATTAATTATGATTTTCATGAAAAACTTTTTCAACATACAATTTTGAGGCTTAAAATTAACATTGAATTAGTAAATCAGTTGACAAATAATATGTTTTATGTTTTAATAAAAATTGAGCTAAAGGCTACTTAAGTAATGAACATATTTTAACTGCTTAATATCCTTTCTCATTTAAGTAGATATAGGAAAGGTTACCTATTAAAACTAGTTATTTTAAATTCACATTTTTTAATTAAGAAAAAATGTCTGAGGTATGTTTCTTCGAGCTGTCAAAACTCTCTTTTGCGGTGCTTCATTAGTTGAGCAAATGATCCTATAACTGAATATAATTTAGTCAGCTATGTGAGGATGTGATCATTCTTTGATTAGGACTGAAATCTATAATTGGAAGAAGGAAAATACTTTTTCATATATGACTGTATTTTGCGATATAATTATTTCTACCATATGAAACATTTTAAAAACAAATTAGTTAATAGACTTTTGGAACTAGGAAGTACTTTAGAATTCATCTGCTTCAACACATTCACTTTACAGATAATGATATTGAAGACTAAATTGCAGCGGAATTATCCATTGTGATGTATTTGGTAAAATAAAACTCAGATCTCTCTTCTCTCTTTATCCAGTGTGTTTCATTCTATGATGCATGTTACTCTCTCAAAACCAATCTAGATGCTATTAAAAACGAAGGGGAGTGGGGAGAGTGCCAGCGGTAAAAGATGTTAATCGCCTTCAGTGAACCTGTTGAGTTTAGTCTACTTAATGGGTCTTCAGCGTTTCTTCTCCCATGGTAGGGATAATCATGCTAATTAAACCGATTTTTGTTTTTTAGGTGAGAGTTATGTGTGTGCATCAAATGAACCATTTCGTAAAGTCGATTACACCAAAAATATTAATCCAAACTGGTCTGTGAACATCAAAGGTGGAACGACTCGAGCCTTGGCTACTCCCTCCTTGGGGAAAAGTAAAGTGAAGGAAAGCAAAGATTTCATCAAACCCAAGTTAGTGACTGTGATTCGAAGTGGAGTGAAGCCTAGAAAAGCCGTGCGGATCCTTCTGAATAAGAAGACTGCTCATTCCTTTGAACAGGTCTTAACAGATATCACCGAAGCCATTAAGCTAGACTCGGGAGTAGTCAAGAGGCTCTGCACGCTGGACGGGAAGCAGGTAAGATGTTTCGAGCCCCCAGCTCTCTGTCTTACTTTTAAACTCTCCTTGTACTGTGGTGGTTAAATGTTTGACCATATGAATTTTGTAGTCTATTGGATGTTATTTTACTAGCCCTGTCTGAGAGGTGTATGTGTGTGTATTAGCTTTTATCATTAAAAAAATGTAAGTGGCTTACCTTTCTCTTTACTCAAATATCTCAAAAGTGTATGTATAGAGAAATCTGTGTTTCTTATGGTCACTAGAAGAGAAATGTAAACTTCTGAGGGAAAAGTGTGCATCGAAGAGCCTTCCTACATTAGGTGGTATGTTGTCTATTTAAGAATAAGGATATCTGTTGACTACTAAAGTCATTATGGGTTTGAGTAAATCACAAGAGTCGAAATGAAAGATATTTAACATTTTTAGAAAAGTTCTTCCCCCCTTATGTATAATATGGAAAATACATTGCAAAGAAAGTACTTTAAGAGAAATGTTCATTTGAATTTCATAGGGAAGGATGGAGGTAATTAATCAGCATTTCTGAAAAGTATACACAAATTACACAGGAAAATGTAAGCCAAGTTATGGTAACAATATACCAGGAAATCTAATGGGCCAAAAAAAGGGCAGATTGCAAGAATGCATGAATAGCAGTTACACAAATATTGAGTTTTGCCACAATCAGATTATCATTCCTAAAGAGGAAACATGTGGCTTCTGAAGTGTATTTTTTCCTAATTTAAATAAGGTCAAATTGTTTACATTACGTAAACATTATAGTTTCCAACATTCAATTTGTTTCTTCATTCCATTTTGTTTCTTCCCTTGAAAATAATTTAATTTGAAGTGTTTGGCTCATGTAGTGCTGAGAATGAATAATGCGAAACACTGGAACAATGTCTTCTGGGAAAAAAAGTAGTTTTCTAATTTTGTGAGAACAGATTTAGTTACTAAGTTGTTTTCTGAAACATTATCGAAAAGTTTAAAATAGGTTTTAAAATTCCAGTAGATTATATATAGGTTAAATGACTTCTCTAATTAAATTAATGATTAGAAGGCTGTTTAACACCGCAACAATCTACCCCAACACAGTTCATAGTATGACCGGAAATAGACACTTTACAAACTGAATTAATAGCATACCACAACACAGAACACCTTAAGATTTATTCTGAAAGTATGTGAAAATAAATTAGACCATAAGACAGAAAGATGAGATAAGTCACATAAATAATTCTTGGTGGACACAGTAAAGACAAAAACAGAGAGACAAATATTTAAGATACCTAACAAAAGGAAAAATGAAAATTATAAGTATGCCAAACTGGAAAACCTAAATGGCATATAAACAGTAAGTGCAAATAAGATTTAAAAAATTGAAACTCAGATTTGGAAATCTCCAAATGAATGTTCTTCAGGGAGAAATTTAAATGAAATAAATTGAACATCTAATTGAAATAATCATAGAAATTTTATTAATTATCCAAAAAATTATTCTCGAAAAGGCTCCAGATTAGAAATGGTTATGTAAAGATGTTAAGCACAAGCAACCACATATCATCAACATATTAAAGAATAATACACTGCTATCAGTAGGATTTCTGATAGGAATTAAAGAATGGCTTACTATTAAACCTGTTAATACCTGGAATCTAGAAGATACAGCATAATAGCACATGTAATCCCCAAAAGATGTCAAAAAGCATTTGACAAAATACGAAATCTATGTTCAGTTAGAGATTTAGTAACGAAAATGGAAGGTGAATTCTCTAAGACTAATAAGAAAAATCCTGATCTGAAACAGTAAATTTATGTATTAGTAAACAAATGATATAGTAGAAGTATTTCTATGACAATCAGGTCCAAGATAAGGATGCTTGATAGCACCGGTATTCAACATTCTTCTATACATTGTTCCTGATTTTATTTATAGTTTAATTGAAATTTTAATAAGAATCTAAATGAGGTTTGTGGGAGTGGGGGAGAGGGACATCTGACAAAGTGATTTTAAAAGTTAATCTGGAAAAATAGGCAGAACGTTTTTGGAAATGATGATTAATGGGCTCTCATGCAATCAGATATTAAATCACCATCCTCATACCATACCAAAAATAAATTCCAGGTGTTTTAAAAATAGATGTCAAAATGAAACAAAAGAACTAAAAGAAAAGATATGTCAATAGTTATGTTGAAATGGGAAAGGACTTTCTAAGCCTGAAAGTAGTGGGACGATCACACAGGGAAAGGCTGGTCAGACAACATAAAAATTAGAACTTTCTAGATGTCATAAGCAAGGGTTATATGCTTTTATATTGAGCTATAGTAGCTTAATATAGAAAAAAAACTTACTGCAATGGCAAGATGAGTAAAAGACCAAACAATTTGAAAAGGTATAATTATAAGCACTAAGCATAAAAATCGTTCAATCTAAGTAAGTATACATTAAAGCAATGATATATTTTTAGTATTTCAGATTGACATGATTTTGAAAAAGAAAATGTCCATTCTTTTTTAATATGCAGAGAATTGGCATTCTCAAAGAATGATGGAAATGTAAAGTTCACAATCTTTATGGAAAGCACTTTGTTTTTATACAAACGTTCTTACTATTTGAACTAGTAAGTTAACTTTTCGGACTTTATCTTGAATAGCCCGAGATACAAACATAATTATGCAGAAAAATTTCATCCCAGCAGCAAGAGCAAAAGATTGAAAACAATTTAAAACCCCTAAAGTAGAACACACTTAAATGATATCACCGTAGAATTAATAGTAGTAGCCATTGAAAATTATGTTTGGGGAAATATTTAAAGACAAGGGAAAATGTTAAGTGGAAAAAGCAAGAAAAAAAACTCTGTAGTATGTTTTCGATTTTGTGTTAAGAAAAAGTAGTAGAGGAATATTTTTTAAACTAATTCAGAAGGAAGCACAATTAAAGTTGTCATCAGAAATCCAGTATTTACTCTTCTGATTTCTACTGCTTCTTCCTCATGTCTCTTTAGAAGCAAAAACTCAAGCACTGAGAAAGAAAACAAAGACTGATTTCAATCAAATTGTAGAAATGGAAACATTCTGAGTTAATCCTTCAAATTTTGGCAAGTAGCTATAAATGTTACAGGTATCACTTTGGTCACTGTTTATAACTTATAGAACTTAAACATCATTTCCCATGTGCAAAAAAAGAAATACTTTTAAACTTTCAAATACAGTATTTCTTTGGAAAAATTATAGATTTTATTTTTGATAGACACAGCTTTGGATATTGTATTTTCCGAGGGCCAGGTATCTTTAAAAGCTGTAGCTTTCTTGGTGCTGATTCAACATCTGTGCTATAGGTGGACTTGCTGTTTAAAACTTCAAGTCTGTTTTTTGGTTGATATATGTTATAAATATAAAGAGAACATTAAATCTTGCTTTGAAGTAGCATAAGAAATTTATCTTATGCTTAAGATTAATATAAACCTTTAAATGGGCAGTGTTCATTTTGATTTTATTTTCTAAATTTTTTTTTTTTTACGGGTATATAAAACTATTTGCTTTCTGAAAATTCTCAAGAAAAGGACACCTTTGATTAGGTAAAGAAAAAGGAATGAGAAAGAAACTAAGATCTGTTAATGAGTTGTCCCTGCACAAAATTTTAGCTCTCTGCCTTAACTTTTAGATTCTTTTCTGGTTATTTCCTACTGACATCTGTTGTTTTCATCTTAAATTAATCTGATCTTTGACACAAGGATAGAGATTAAATAATAGGCAGTTCATCATGAACAGTCACTGATTCCCGCCCGACACCTACGTTAGTGTTTTAAGGGGCCCTAGTTATCTTTTATGGGCTTAAAAGCTTTTCTGATTGAGGAGGCAATGGTGCAGCATGTACTACTAGCATTTACGTTGTTAAAACCCTGTCCCTTGAATCTTCCATCAAAATGGATGATCATATCTTCCTATTAGTTATAGACCTCATTTATAAGGCGTGACTTTGTTAGTACAACTAACTCATGTACTTTATATCGAATAAAATCAAATTTTAGGCTTCTATCCATGATTAACTTTTGGATTTTTTTTAGTGTAGAGCAGTGGTTCTCAACTGGGCACATTTTTGCCCCTAGGGGACATTTAGCAGTGTCTTGAGTCATTTTTTGATGTCATGACTGGGCACAGGGATTCTACTGACATGTAATAGGTAGAGGCCAGGGATGCTGCTAAGCATTCTATAAAAAATAAAGAACAGATACAACATAATACTGAGTACTATGTGTCCATAGTACTGATATACAGTGAGATGATTCAAAGAGAAATGATACTTGTTTGAATATTAACTTTATCAGACCACATGCTAAACTTTATTTCAGAACTTATAGATTTTCTCATAGCCTGTTTGTCTACTTTTTATCTAATTGAGGCAGCTGTGTTAGAATGTCATGGTTTATCGTCTTTTTTTTGTCCTGGATTTCCATCTATTTGACTTTGTTGTGTGAGGCTGATATGCAGTTGGGGAGTACAACTTCACAGGGGATTAAATAAAGATGTCCCAAGTGGTTTTACATGTATTTAAAGAGAAGTCTAAGAAATTTAACCTTGTGGGGTTTTAAGTATTTAATGCTTAAAAGCAATGTCATGATTATTATTTTTTAAAAATAGTGTATTTATAGATGGGATGACTAGAAAAATGTCCTGTAAATAGACGTCATGACTATTAAATAATTTTTAAACTCACAATTAATTTAGATTAAGTGCTTTATTTTTGTTTTTAAATGAAAGCTTCTTTAACTTTTAAGGAAATATTTAGGACAACAAGGTTTACTTTAAAAAATTTTCAAAAGTCAGTGACTTTCTTATAATAAACTGCAGCAATGGAGTTCTTAAAAAAATGTCTTTATTCTGTTAAGGGACTGATAGGTCCAAATATAGCTTTAGTCCACATGTGTAAAAAATCCTAACTTTTAGCTTTCCCAGAAACAGCAGAGTTTTAACATAAAAGAAACATATTTAGTGGAATTTTGGAACAAGTTGATTCTTGTCATGGGCAGAGGCAAAACAGACTCAGAAATTGCTAGCAGTTGATGCTTTGTGGGTAAAATACTTCCAGACTTTGGGACCACTGCCAGCCTTAGGATGCCCACGTGCAGTGGGTTCTCCTTGGGGATCATGGAGTGCCTCCATCTTACCAGTCATCTTAGGGTTTATGAAGGCTTCCATCCTCACTTTCAAAAAAGTATTTCATGGGTAGCATAATGTAAATAATATTCATTTTGTATCTTTAACTTTTCTGGCATTACAGTTTCTAGTGAAGGTTTATTTCTTGGTCACGACCTAACCATTCTTATTTAAAGCAATCTTTCCAAAAGCTGCTACATCAAATGATTGATATCTATTCATAACTATTTTCTACAATTTAATCCTGATGTAATTTTTCCTTGAAGTAGTCAGGGCAGAGTTTGGTTTTAATTCTCACATTGTTCCCAATGCATGCATTTTCTTTTGTAGATAATAGAAATCCAGACAACTGTGTTTTGTCTTACTAGATATACTCATACCTCTGTAGTGGGGTAATCCTGATTGGTCTCAAGTAATGGAAAATTATCCCAACTAGTAATCAACAAACTGAAGAGTAGTAGGATTTTTCAACACAGCAGGAAGCCCAAGTATATAGAAAGGGAGAAAATGTCCATTTGTTCTTTGAGCCCTGATCTGTGCAGATTTTTTTAAAAAGCAGATTGTAGGTGGAGGCTTAATCTTTGTTTTTGATGTTATGAACTCCTCTTTTCAAAGAGTTATTTCAAAGGTAGGAAGAAAGAAGGAAGCACTTTGTGGAAGTAAAGTTTGTGTTTTGCCATTCCGGTATCCATTGTATGAGCAATTTCCCCTCACCTTAAATAATATTTTCTCCCTTTTAATGGGAAACTGGAGGAAAACACTTAAATCCTGTTATAGTTTCTGCAGTACTAAATTAAGAGATGTTTAAGAAAAACAATTTTAGCTTGCAACAAATTATACAAAGTAAAGTGTAGGTGAGAGAAAAATGACATCACTGGAAACTCTTTTGTTTCCTTATCCTTTTGATATCTAAACTGGAATAATGCGTGGAGCATAAAAGACTGTGTTAAATTCATTTCATTTCTGTTATAAATGTATTTTTCAGTGTTTATAATAATTATTAAAATATATTGTTACATATGTGTTTTACAATGCTTAAATAGCTAACAACTTAATTAGCTAATATATAAAAGCTAATAGCTTAATATGTCAGGCATATGATAGTGCTTTCTATTAATCTTCTCCATTAATAGTCACAACAACCTTGTGAATTAGGTGTTATAATTCCTATTTTACTTTGGGGAAATTGAAACAGAGAAATCAAGTAACCTATTCAAAACTATATAGCCGGTAGTGGAGCTAGATTCACAGCCAAGAAGTGTGATTCTAGACCTGTACTCTTGACAGCCGTGCTGTGAGCCCTCTGTGGACAGGCTCTGTGAAGGTCATCAGTGGTAACAATGAGGGACAGGAAACAGAACTAATAAGCTACTCAGATTATTTAAAACATTTTTTTTTTAGGTTTTAGAGTGATACAATTTTACCTGGGGTTTATCTAAATCTATATAATAATAGGTTGTCAAAATAGTGGTCTTCGAGTAGGATTTGAAAAATGAAAAAGTAGGTCGAGTGATTATATGCTTGACAAAAAGACAACTCTTAAAGTTATTTTACGGATTTAATTTTTAAAAATTAAAGAATGGCATTGCAGGAAGTTTAGAAAATATAGGAGAAATGCACAATCCTTCTGTTTTAACAGTCTTATAATTATTTCTTTCCAGATTTTCACATACACTTTTCTTTAAGACATAACTATCCATGTAAAATGGGTACATTTCTACTGGAAAAATTCAGATGATTCAGAGAAACACAGAGTGAAAGTTTTTCACGTCTGCCCTTCTTCCCTAACTTCATTCTACTTCTTAGAAGGAACCGCTAATAACAGTTTTATTAATGCAATTTAAATACATATGTACACATAGTTTTATATAACGTGGTTTTAATGTGTAATCCTGTATCCTGTTCTTTTTCACTTTTTAATCATATTTTTCCATGTTGCATACTCTTCAGATTTCATACTTACGTGACTGAATAATGTTCCATTGCTGAGATATGTTATAATTTAACCTATGGTTGGACATTTGGATTATTTCCAGTTTTTCATTCTTTTATTCTCCAGTCATCTTGCTGCCCATAGAATTTAACACATTTTGGATCATTTCCTTTCCTTAGAATGGATTCTTAGAGGTCAGTTACTAGAAGAGGTTTAAGTTTTGGGGGCTTGAGAGTTACTATCAAAGCTGTAGATGAAAAGTTGTCCTAGTTGGCAGTCCTACTGGCATGTGCCCCAGAATTTCTGTAGCTGGGAGAGACTTAGGAAAGGATTAGATGTGACAGCCCGGCACAATATGCATAATTATTCTGTTGCGTGGAGAAACACATTCTGTGCAGTTGTAGCCCACCTGCATTCCTCTTACCATTTTTACCTTTGCTACTTTTGGTTCTAGAAAATAGTTTGAGAAAAGCCAGTTAACCTGTGTAGAGCCGACCAACTAGAGTTGATAATGTTAAGTTTAATAGGGAGAACAAAAAGGAAATTTTTGAAAAAAAAAAAAATAGCCCACATTATGAAACTATGTGGCCTTAATCTTGAATTGAAAGACCTATCACTTCATACAGTGTTTGCTTTATAATCTTTGTAGATGCCAAAAATTCTGTGAGTATATCTCTGGTATTTAGTGAATTCAGGTAACTGTTGCTTTGGGATATTTTGACTCAGAATTGAGTCAAGATTACTTGAAAGAGATGCTTTGTAAAGTTAATTGATGGATTTTGGTGGGTAGCTAATTTTTGGATTTGTTGTGTTGTTTTCATAATACATCACTAATGTCTGCTAATCACCATATCTACCAATATATAACATTACTTTACAACTCTTATTAGATTTCATGAAAGGATCATTAATTCATCATGCCTTATGGTAAAAACAAGGATGGCTGCCAAGTCAGTATAGTATTTTAGAATGTATAACTGATATAGGAAATTATTTAGTTCAGCTTGCTAATTTTATAGACAAGAAATCTTTAGGAACTTATACTAGCTTTTGAGAACCTGTTGAAATCTGTACCTTTTCTCATCCAAGTAAAACCTGACTCAGTTTTATGTATGATTAACTTGTTTGCAGATCACAGTGCACATTTAAAAACCTGTGCTTTGGCCTGTTTTCTTCTGTTCCCTTTAGTAGGGAGAGGTGTTTCTTTTCAGCCTTATGGTCATTGACTTTTCTGGAGAGCAAAAGTGAAGCTTAACCGTGGTCATCCTCATTCTAGGGGTGATGCCTCATGGAAAGAGAATTGGCTCTGAACTAAAAATTACTTTATGGAGAAAAATGGTGCTGGAGTCCGTGTTTGCTTTTTCAGTAACCCTGCGCAATTTCCCGGATTTAAAAATTAATCCTTTTTTAAGTAGGGAAGAGCACCATGCTGCAGTGAGACTAGCTTTCATGAATATTCTCTTGGTATATTTTTAGAACTGTTTAATTGTCGTGCGATGCAGCTGCCAGACTCCCAGCATAAAGTGTTGGAAAGCTCCTAAGTCATTAGAGGTTCGCCTCCGCGCATGCTTAATTCTCTGAGCTTAAAGATTTAGAAGTGAAGCAGCATTTACCTGAAAAGAGCATTCTGTTTTTCCTTATATATAAGACTAAAATAGTGAAAGTTTTATTTAAATTTTTTCTTTTTTTTTTTTGTAATGGTTTATGGTAGGTTTCCCTACATGTGAGCATAAAGGCATTTGATTATATTTGAAAACACATGCTAAGTCATTAAAATACCATTTTAAATATGATTTATGGAAGATATTTAAATACCTGTGTTAGTTCTTATTAAAACTAATATTAGTTACATGTTTATGTTTCTGAAGGATTAAGTTTATACAATATCTAATCTTTAGTATCACTTCTGTTATATATTTTTAGTGGTAAAATATTATGGCTGACACATGCCATTGTGAAAATGCAAATTTAAAAGACAGTTTTGTAAAATGTAAATGGAAAAATGTAAATGGAAACATGTAAAAAGCCCAGTTAGGTAACTTAATCCAAATTTTAATATTTTATGTCTTTTCATTTAATAGTCCAGATCTTAACATGTAGATAGAGGATAAAAGTTTTAACTTATTAAGAAGTTTTAAGAATGATTTTTCTCTTCCAGAGCGTTCCTACCTAGGCAATACCGGTCACTGTCTTAATCAGTTCTTGAAATTCTAGGAGTTAAAAGTGTTGTCAGTGTGATTTGTTCCCTAAGGAACTAATTATATGCTTTGGAGTCAGAAAATACAAATTGAAATTTGATTTACATATATTCATTTTCTATGGCACAATACCATTATAATATTGAATGAGGCAAGGTTCATGCTTATGCAACGAGAAATGTCATTAAAGTTTTTTAATGATGGGAAAGCACATCCTTAGTGCCAGCTAATGTGGCAGACTGTTTACACATGTTGTCATTTATACTCTAAGGTATAAATGGCAAGATCTTTATGCAAGGAATGTTACAGAACACATAAAAGAACTTTTGTCCTTTGGTTTCAATTAGACTTCTTGGATATGACTATGCACTTTTATCCCATGAGTCTGCCTTTGCCCCAGACATTTAAAAATTTGCTCTTAGAGCTAGTGTTCAAGATTCAAAGGAAGATCAGTTTCACTACTTTATAATTATTCATAATTGTTTTTCAGAACTTATTCTATAACATGATTATTTAGTCTTTAGGCTTGGCTCTGAATAGCTTCCTAGTCTGTTCCTAATACTTATATCCACCCTCAAATGATGAAGAGTTTATTTTATTCTATTGGTTTTATTTATTTTATTCTATAATTCCTTACTATCATTTATTTTGTGGCTCACCACATCCTAGATTTGGTCAATGAAACCTTTTTCAAGTTGGATTCTAAGCCTTTTTGACATATTTAAACACATAAGGGAGTAAGGTTACAGTGAACCACGTCAGGTTCGTAATTCGACCTGTGGTAAATGAAAATACAGCAGTAATTCTGCATCCCAATGACTGTGCTAGATCTACTGCGCTCAAGTGTGTTAAAACGCCGCACATTCTCTCCATGTGTCTACAGTATGTGATTTCTGTTCATTGTACACAAGTTACGGTTTCTGTGCAGCACTTGTTGTCTCTCTTAACATGTTTGTCATTAAACCCCTAGAAACGAGGGCCTGGGGTATGTCCGACTGAGCTGTTTGGTGGTTGTCCAATATAAGAACGCCATCATAGACCATTAGCCTCCCCATTCTTTAGCTATAACGGCTGCTTTTAGGGAAGCACTCATGATTTGTTTTGAAGAGTTGCTGTGGTTTTAGTCATGTGACCTTGTAACCTATATGCAATGAATTTGGCTCACAAGGGGCTTTGAGTATTGGGAGCCATCTAGAAATTCAGTGGCTATCTGATTCAGGGGATCTTGATTGGAGGCAATTTGCCCCTGAGGGGACATTTGCAGGTAGAGTGGAGTGTACTACTGGCAAGTAATGGATAGAGCTAGGGATGCTGCTAAATACCATACAGTGTGCAGGACAGCCTTCCACAGTGAAGAATTATCTGGTCTAAAACATCAGAAGTGCTGACATTGAGAAATCATGGCCTAATTCAATAGCTATAAAGAGGGGAGATATGGGGATATTGAGGGAAATGCAGGTGGTTTCAGAATGGCCAGCGTGAAGGATGTAGGTATATATATATGGTCAAGTGTAGATTTTTGAAATTAAAAGGCAAGGGCGAGATTATGCACAGCATGCATTGCATTTTCAAGCGATATAAGCTTTATCCATTAGGCTTTGGGTTGCCACTGAAAAAATTTAAGAGGATCAGATACGCATTTTAGAAAGTTTACTCTGGAGAGTGTGAAATGAGTTCACAAAGATCATCAGTCATGAAGGATTGACTTTCCCAGGGTATGAGAAGCTGTTTTAGATAAATTATTTCAAAGTAGTAATGTGTTTTACAGTTTCCTAAATGCTTATGGGAAGTGGTTCCTAAACTCTATTCCAGATAGGAAGCAGACATTCCTAGAGAGATTTTAGTAGTTTCAGAGGGTAAAGATTTAGTTTTAGCAGGAAATGAGAAAGATAATGAGTCAAGGTGATGGAGTCTAAGTTTATGGACAGAAAGTGTTATTTGGTTGGAGATTATACCAGATCTTCACAGTGACTGGAAAGCATTAGTATTTTAATTTTAGTGTTTAAAAAGAGCATTATACTCTTATTAGGTGAGGAAATCAAAAACTCATGACATAATTAGACAATGACAAAAGGCTAATAGATATTGCTATTCAGGTAAAAAACAGAAGTGTGAACCAGTGGAGTTGGGAAGAGTTTCTGAAGAAATGAGAAATGGAATGCAAACTGGGCTACAGCTGGGGTGTCTGATTTAGAAAAGCTGTTCCCACCCGCCACCACCCACCTCCACGCTCCCAACCACGCAGCAGCAGCAGCAGCAGCAGCAGAGAGAGAACAAGAATGAAAACATACGGCAGTGCCAAGGGGAATAAGAATATCAGTGCATAGAAAGAAATGAGTTTGGAGACGTTTGGAGGGGGCATACACATAAGTTTGAACAGAAGGCTATGTGGAGAGAGAATGTCAGCTTTCGATGAAACAAAATCTAGTACAGTTGTGCTTTGGGGTCAGTCGGCCACTGAGTAGGTGCTAAAACCGAAGGAGGGGGACTACATAGCCAGTCAGGAAACCCTCTCAGCAGTCCAGGTATGGTCCAGAGCAGCACGGCAGTAGCTGGACAGAGGCAAAAGACATGAATGAGGCAGAGAACTCGGACTGGGTGCAAGATCTACAACTTGGACCCTTGGGAAAATTGGAGAGTGCTGAGAGCAACACAGCATTTGAAAAGCTGTTCCCGTGCCCTTTATACAATTGTCAAGCCACAGAACTGGCTACAAGTCCTACCACAGAAATGCTTTCAAGTCCTGGTTTCCTAAGGTGCCAGTAAATGTTGAACACAGAACTTCTGAGGACCGAAAATATGGCTTCTACACAATCATTTTATTCAGGCGGCATGGCAGTTCATTATATTTGAGTTAGAAAAAAAGCGTATTCCATTTTCATCTAGGAATAACTGAAATTTATTTTTTAAAATACTCTCTTCATTTTAACATTGGCCTAATGAGGTATAAATAACATTTCGTTGATTTACATGTCACAAATTGCTTGTGTTGGGGTTTTTTAAAGAAGTAATGTTCTTTGTGTGAAGAAAAACAAACTATTGTTTTTATCCAAGTAAAATTTAAACCTAGTATATGTACCATATATCCTTATTCTACTCTTGGGCTGATACGACCCCAGAAAACATATGACAATGAATCACATAGTGATTAGAGCAAATTTTGCAGAATATGTATAAGAGCCTCTTAGACTATCCTATGAGAAAATAGCTGAAGTCCCCTCTTCATGTTTGTCTGAGTCCCTTATCTGAGCCTATGACCATCCTAGGTTACCATAGGGACTGGGTCCTGGAGTCTCTGGTCCTTGTCAAAGCCTTTTTATTAGAGGTAGAAATACTGCAGGAGTGTGCGGGATACATTCCTTGTTGCAATTTGACAGGCTTCTCTGTGTCTTCTCTAGGTGACATGTTCCCTCCTGGGCAGAGGTGAGCTTCCCTTTCTTGGGACTCACTCACTGAGTAGCAATGTAGGATCCTGTGGGCAGGACTAGCCACATAATTTGTAGAGCCCAGTACAAAATGAAAATGCACAGCTCCTTTGTGAAAAATTAAGAATTTTAAGACAGCGGTATCAGAATATTTAAGCAAGCATGGGGCTCTGTGCACCTGTACAGGCCACACACTGTGGTATAAGCTGTGGAGTCCTTGACCTCTCAAGGTTATATGAGGCATAGATGGGGTGCCTTGCCTTCCATCTAGATGAGAGAAAGGGCACTGAGACTGGTTGCCGCTTCCACCATCTTCGCACCCCCTGGCCATGATCCAGCGTTAAGGACAGCGGCAGCTCCCTCCATCCCCTCTGCACTCAGGTTGGTTTTCTTAATAAGATCAATGTTCTTAGAAGATTCGTTGACTTCTGACATTCAAGTGCTAGATTGTATGCTGCAAAATACAGGAGAAAATTCAAGACTTAATGAGGGCTGTGAATCAAGGCATGAGGGTGAGTCTGAACCTTGTGTGGGGAACAGTGTTGGAGTAGAGGGCCTGTATTAAGGAACAGTTGCAAGGTTGGAGAGCTTTCATTGTCAGAGAATCACAGTTGATTCTCACCATTTGTTGTAGTTCATAAAGTTGCTGCAAACACTGAATTAGCAAATACTGATTTGTTGCTCCTAGGGGAAAGACGCGGCTAGGTTCCTTTGAGGCATGGTCACAGTTTTAATCAACTAGTCAACACATAGTCTTGTTTTATGTGTGTTTCTGTTTAAAGACCCCTTATTGAATGTACATTGTTGATTCGTGTGCACCGAACTCTGGGCCAGCAGCACTGTAACCCGGACCTGAAGGAAGCGGACCTAACACAATGTTGTTTTCTCTGTAAAGCACACCACAACCTTCTTCAGCTTAGGAACACTAGACAACACTTCAGCACTATGCTCGGGGATCATCTAAAACAGAGAACCAACAAAAAGTACAAACATGCAAAACACGTGACACTAAATACACTGCAAAACAGTATGAGAGCTGAGTAGCACTTTGTTCAACCACAGCTGGGAATGTGTTCATTGGGTGACTCAAAACTTTTTTTACCACTGTGAGCCTGTCAGCAAATGACCACAAAAGTGCCACAGGTATTGATTTGGGGGACTAAAAATAAATTTAAGCAAGGAGGTGAATTTACAAATAAAGAATCTGCAGTTGAGGAGGATTGAATGTACTTTGAATTTCAGCTCTGTCATACCAAGTAAGTCTGTAATGTAAAACCATCTATCAACATGGCAAAAAGAGTTTACTATTTGTTTTTAAAGGGATGATACAGCAGGATGTAATACACTCATATACCATAAAGCATGGCATTTTTTTTTTTTTTGTAATTTTAGAGAGCTGATTCAGAGGATGGAAAAATTTATTGTGTCATATTTTCCAAATTAAACCTGAAATGCATGTTTTTCTCTCTGATAAGAGAATGTGAAGAAGGTATTGTGGGTTTGATAACCAACTGTGCTAATAACAATCATTAAGTGTCAGCTAATTACAATGTTTAAAAATAAAATGTCCAAATAATAGGTTACATTAGTTTCAGTTTGAGTCATCTTATATAAACAAGGGCTGTAACAAAGTGAGATGAAAAGAGTTCAGATAGGAATAGAGTGTAAGGACTTTGCATGCCTTTAAAGGAAACTGATATGAAACATCGTCCAGTCTCTAATTATTCCATGATTAAAGGAATTACTTTGGAAAACAGGGCGCAGTGAGTATTTGTGATACAGTGTTGAAATTTAGGAAATGAGATTACACATTTTGAAAGAAAGCATTCTCTTCTGAATGTCACTTTTGTGTTCAAAATATTTGGAGAGGTTCCTTTGGTAGAAATTATTGTGTGAAATAAACAAATTAGATAAGGCAGTGCTTGCTACGTTGACACGATAACTGAAAATGTCTTGAAGAAACTTTAGTCACTCATAAGGAGCAGTTTTTATTATCTATTTGTGTGAGTGTGTATAGCGAGGGCTCATATGTCAGTGTCGTCTTTTTGGTCTCACTAAGTTGCTTTATCAATTCTGATACAATTCTATATAGTGATGGCATAGTAACTAAGTGCCTAGGTTTCATCTGTGATAGCTTCCTTGCTGCAAAAGTTTTAATTTTTTTTTGTTTTGTTTTTCTGCCTTCTAAAAATTCAGTCTGTTTTCCGCAGCCTGGTGTGCTACTGGACTACGATGTGGGTTTGTAGTTGTTCTTCACAGAAGTTCCCTAAAATCGTGTGTGCTTTCTCCTTGCAGCCTTGCGTTTCACTAAGGAAACTAGGTTGGCAACTACCTGCTCTCCCTTTCGATACTGTTTTGCTCTTTAAATGAATACATCTTTCCAAATAACTGTTTACTGCTTGCCTAAACCAGATGATAATGTTATACTGTTGACTATGAGGAAATCCCAGTTTCATCCATTTTATAATGAAATGGATGCCTAGAATTCTTTTAAACAATTTATGGACTAAATTTTAGAAGATGGTTTTCTAAATCATTTTCCTCTATTCTCTGGAGAAGTGTTTCCAAAAAAAATCTAAGTATCAAGTTATATTTGGAAAAAGCTTATTAATTCTTAGATATTCACAATGCATATTAGCATATTAAAGGCTTTGAGACATCCTGCCGTGAAGAAATCTCTTAGAACATTTCCCAAATTATTTGGTCATGGAACCCTTTCATACAGAATACCTTATTATATCCCCCTTGGACTAGTGTTCTGTAAAATGCTACCCTGAAGACAAACGAGCACTTAAATGTTATCATTTAGTCCAATATAGTGAACCAGGAACCGAGCTAAATGCAAGGCATATAATTCTTGAGTAAATTTTGTCACTGTCCTCAAGAGGACAGCAGTGAAGGATGATTAAAATACAATGTTATAAAGATCTAATAAGTACAAGGTGCTACTATGAAAGAATATAAGAGAGACACCAAACTCATACTTGGAAGAGAAAACTACCTGAAGGAAGCATAAGGGTTTATTCATCCATTTTGCAAAAATGAGCGTCTTCTAGAATGGAGAATTAAACTATGAACAAGACAAGGTCTCTGCTTTTATGAAGGTTAAATTCCATTGGGGAAAGCAGATAATAAGCAAGGAAATAATTTAGCATTTTTGATAGTGAAAAGTGCTATGCGGAGAGAAAGGTTTGAAATAGCTGCTGTATTAGTGGATGAGAGTTCTAGGTAACGAAGCAGCTTTGAAATGACACAAGGTTAAAACCCTGGACTTCATGGCATCTTGAATATACAGAGCCTGTGGAGTTTCTCCAGCCACATCTGTTGACCCAGGTAGGGTACAGATAATGTAGAGAGTTGGGTTGACCAAGAATTTGAGATTTTCTTAGTTGTGGGTACTGAGAGGATAATCAAGTCATGGAGTTCTGACCTGAACTGGTGTGGGACATAGGCTGAGCTGAATAGAGCAGGAAGCCAAGTCTAGTGGAATCTGACGGGGAGGAAGGAGTGTGATTAAGGGACAAAAATTCCAGAGATCAATGAGTAGGTATAGTAGGGCTGAGAAAGAGGAACAGGAAGTTTGTGATCATGGGGGATATTTTATTTTAAGAATTCAGAAGTGGGGTCCCTTTGAATAATGAAGTCCAGAATGTAGCAATGGGCTACAGTGGCCCTGAGATATTGGCCCCACAGGAGCTGAGGAGGTTGTCCTGACCATCAGCATGGTCTATGACAGTGGTCCCCAACCTTTTTGGCACCAGGGACCAGTGCATATAAGAATCTAACGCCTGATGATCCGAGGTGGAGCCAAGGCGGTGATGCTAGCGCTGGGGAGCGGCTGCAAATACACATGACGCTTGGCTCGCTAGCCCGCTGCTCATGGTGCCGGTCCATGGCCTGGGGGTTGGGGACCCCTGGTCTATGATATCACCCAAGATAATAGAAGTACTTGGATAGGGAGGCCATGAACCAAGTTCTAAAAGCTTAGAGGGAGGCGAGGGAATGTCGGAAACGAAAAATACAAAGTGTTATAATTAGATGGTGTGGGATTCTAGAGAATAGGGAATTTCCTATAAATAAAGGTGGAAAAGTGATTGGAAAAGTCTCTCTGAGCATGTAGCAAGTACTTACTTCTCACCCTAACTCTGAGGTAATGGTATAGGAAAAGGAGCAGCTTCTACATCCCTGGAATGTGGTTCTGCAGATCAACCTGGATTCTGAAAAGGTTGTAACTTTCCATGTACTTAGCAACTGGCAGACACCAAACTTCACACCAAGTTTTCTGGCTAGTCCCTCTTTGACCAGTGCTGTGAGTACTGTATTTACTGTGTGAAGTTTTGTACATAATGGACCAAGCTTCTGGATTTTTATGCAGACAGATTTTGAATTTTGGACATCTAATATTTGAGAAATAGCCTTTATTCACCAAATGATTGCTTCCAGATCTCCATCTGTGATCCCCACACCCACTTCCTGTACCCCTGCCATGTCCCTCCATCCGTTCCACCCCGCCTTGGTCCTGACGATGAGTAGACTTTTCACTGGAAACCTAAGCTTGCCTTCATCCCTGGAGACCTTTGAGAGGTCATTACTTCATGTACATTTTCTCTGAAGCCTTTGTGAGAGGTAGTGGCGCTGGAATGATTTACTTTAGAGGTTAAGAGTGAGAATTTTGCAGTTGGACAGACCTGAATTTGATTCCTGGATCCACCATTTATTAACCGTAACCTTTGTCAAAGTACTTATTAGCCTCATTGTTCTCTTTTCCAAATGTGAATAAAGTAAGATTTATGCTAAAGCACTTAGCGCAGGGCCCAAAATGTCGGACTTGATGGGTAAATTGTACTGGTTTCCGTTGGCATCTGCAGAGGTCCTGGGAGCCATCATTGCAAAAAGCACCTGGAGTTGACTGGGAGTGGCAGAGAGGAGTATTTTAAATCTATTGTTGCGACAGGGATAGACTTATTCATGACTTTCTTCACTGTGAACTTGACATGCTGTAAGTCCAAGTCTCCCATGGACTTTGAAGCCCTGCCTAAAAGTGAAACTGAAGCAAAATCTGAACTATGCAGAGGCTGGACCTTCATCTTTTTGGACTGTCAGTCACAGGTTTTTAACCATGACTACACATCAAAATCACCTATGGAACTTAAAAAAATAGACTCACAGACTCCATACCCCAGGAGATTCTCATCTGTCGACCTGGTATAGGGCCTGTACAAATAATTTATACATATACAAAAATGTACATATATATAATTATATACATATACATGTATATACATATATACAACACAGGTATACAAACTGGTAGAGTTAGAAGGATTAAGTAAGATATTTGTAAAATTACCTAACATAACTGCAGTTCAAATGTTGTATCAGTTATCTTTTGTTGCATAATAAATTACCCCAAACAGTGGTATTCATCAGTAACCATATATTTCTCATTCTTTAAATGTTGGCTACAGCAGGTCTTCTGATCCCAGCTGAGCTGCCAGATAGCAGGGGGTGGGATGGGGTTGGCTGGAACAGCTTAGTGGGGCAGCTTTCCTCCGTTTCTCTCCTCCTCCTCCCACCAGCAGACTAGCCGGGGCCTCGAATAATGTCTTTTCATTCAACTGCATTTTGTTATAACGTTGATGAGGAAAAAAAAATCACTTCCTGGTTGGGGCCACAATTGGAGTTTGCACATTCTCCCTACATCTGCATGGATTTCTCTGCACACTCTGATTTCCTCCCACATCCCCCAAACACTAGATGAATCGGTGTGTCTAAATCATCCCAGTCTGCGGGAGTGTGGGTGTGGGTGTGAGTGCCCCCTGTGATGGAAGGGCGTCCTGTCCAGGCTGGGGTCCTGCCTTGTACCCAGAGCTGCCAGGAGAAGCTCTGGCCACCTGAGACCCCAAACTGGAAAATCATTATCTTGTTTTTATTCACCTTTCTTATTTGTATGTATAGCTCACATTCGTTTCAATGTTTTATATTAGAAATTTTTGGGGTCTTTATTTAGAAGTTTGATGATGTTTTTGTGACCAGAAATTTGTCGTCGGAACTTAATTCTTGCTTATATCGATTAGCCTGTGGTAAAATTGGTTTTGTTATACATTGTTTCACTTAAAGTCTTAGTTTCCAAGAACCTATAGATGACATTAAGTGACTTAACTGTATATCAGAGCTTAGGGAGCAAGTGACAGTACACGTGTTCTCTTAAAGCCTAGACTTAAAATGTTACTTCTGCCTCATTCTGTTGGCCAAAGTGAGTCTTGTCAAAGGGTGATGAAATATATGCAAGGGACATGTGTACAAGGAGGGGTGAAGAATAGGGGACAGTAGTACAATATATCACAGAAGCCTGAAACATTGGATTTTAAGATAGAGGTATTAGGTCCTACATCTAATACTTTCATTAGGGCTATGTGCAAGAAATTTTTATCTCTGCCTGTTATTCATTTGTAATGATATCTACCCTTCTTCACAGGTTATTGAGATCAGCTGTGATAAAGTATGTGAAAATAACTTCAAGGTTACTGAATATCAAAAAAAATAGGAGTAGTTTCTGTAAGCTCTTGAGCTCCACAATTAAATCGCCTGGGTTTGATTCCTGCCTTTGTCACGCTAGCTGTGGGATATTGGACAAGGTAGATAATCTCCCGTGTCTCAGTTCCTCCTTGTTTAAAAAGGGAATAAGAGTTTTATCTACCCTTTAAAGTAGTTGTGAGGATTCAGTGAGGTGTATGTAGTCCATATAAACCTCAAATGTTCAGCAAGGATTACAGTTTTTTGCTACAATAAATGAAATATAATAAAGTTGCTATTTGGCTGACTAAATGCTCAAGGATCTCTATAGCAAGACTGAGATATGTGGTGAGCTTTGAGAATTTAAGAATCTGAATAAAAAAGTTCGAAGGGCTCTATCTGTTTTTGGACTTTTCGGATCTCAGTTATTTAAGTGTGAGAATTATTTTGCAAAAGGAAATCAAACATTTATTGTGGACCTGCCACATGTACAGTAATGTGTTATTCCTAGCAAAGAACTTAAGATATGGTCTCCATCTTCAAGAAGCTAGCAAGCAGTTGGGAAAAGCAAAATTATCACATCTGAAGTGATAAGTGATACGGTGCAGACTAGCCAAGTAGAAGGAGTGTCTGTTTAAATTGCTGGGCAGGTCCCAGTGAAATGATATCCTTAACTTGATAGCATGGATTCAGATGACGGCTCAGTGGTTAGCCACAGCACAGTGTGGTTATGTACTCACACAGGAACACAGAATTAAATCGTGGTCTTTACCAGGTGTGTTTGCGATTGAATCGCGAATCCACAGAGGGAAAAGGGGAGTTTTGTAGTTGATATTGTGGTGCTTCTGAAGACTCTAAAAGGGCCTCTTCTTTCCAGGAGATTGCAGAAAAAAGCCAAGTCAGCACATGCTGTGGGTCTCCTTACAGAGGGAATGCTTCATGTATCATTAACAATGAAGTGGTGTTGGCTGCTGCTGAAGAGGCAGAAACTGGCTTATTCAGGATACAGTGACTCTGCAGTGCCAAGGCGAATGCCATTTTGAGCCAAGAGTATATTCGAGCATGATTGTCCTTGCAATGCCTTTTTAAAAGTATAATTTCAAAGTTTATATGAAATTCATTTTGTCTGCCTATTTACTATCCAAGTGATGTGGTTTGTTATGTTTTGGCAACTATCACAGGCATAATATGCCTCTAGAATGTCACTACTTAGAGTTTAGCCTTGTATAGTCTGTGAAGGTGGATGTGGGTCTGTATCTCAATATGGCATAGAAAGGAAGTTTTAATGAACCATTGTATCTGTTAGACTCAAGGACTCTGGCATTAAGTCAAAGGGGAGAACATATAATATAGTTTTCCCGTCACAAAAACCATATACAGAAGAGATTTTTTTCATAAAGTATATTAAAGTAAATCAAAGGAAATTCTAGAGCTATACAAAAAGGTGATTGATTTGCTAGTTTTTATTCTGTTTGCTATATTGTAGTGCCTTATTTCTTAGAATTTAAGCTCCTGTGGAAGAAATTAGCTTCCTTTCACCTTGTTCTCTCCAATTGAGCAAGGCTGAAGAAATAAATATGTCGAAGACCTCTCCCCCAGCACGAAGGGAGGCCCCTCCTGCAGCCTCATGGGTCTCTCAGAGCTGTGACAGTGCCAGGAAGGGGGTCCTCATGGTTGAGGTCGGCATCGGTGTTGCTGTGTGACAGGCAGGGGGAAGTGGCAGAGTCGTTCATGAATACACTGCTTGGGAGAAACAGACTTTTTCACAAAATGCTTTGCAATATCCATGAACTATGTACTGCCTGTGCTCAAGGGTTGAAGTCAGTGTGCTAGTGAGAAATTTAATATATTCTGTTTATCCTTCCTGTTTGTTTCCTGTTTGATTTACACAGGAATCAATGAAAGTGCTGTTGCTTTAGCTTTATTTTTTAAAAATGTTTTTTTGTTGTTGTTAGCATATCCCTTTAGATATTAAAATGCGGAATACCGTAAAGAGATTAATATAATTTGCTGATAACAATGAAATGATTGGAACTAGTAAAGTATGATCATATTTGTGTACCTAGTAATTTTCAAAACTTTTGTAGAATATGTAGAGAGATGGTTGGGAAATTTATGTTTTGTTCAGATTTTTAAAGTGTTTATCTACAAAACTGTTTAATCAAGAGAAAGAGTAATGTCACTTCATTCTAATTCATTGTCTTCCTTCAATCGTTCAGATTCAACTAGTCAGCTATTTTATTTACAGTTTTGAAACCAAACTACAAACTGTGTGACTTTGGATGGATGATCTGGTCTTAGAGAGGCAGAAGTTGGCATGGCATTTCCTTAGCTTAATCGTTTTAAGTCCGTTTTCCAAATCTTAACACTGGACAATATTTCATTAAATTCTCTGAAATTTAACCTTATAAAAATTCTAAGATGATTCATGCTAGCCTTCCTTCCCCAGATCATGACTCATTTTCAAAGTCGTATTTGAAAAGCTTTGTAAGTCAAAGTGAAATATTTAGAGTTTGGCACTTGGCTATTTTCCTGAATACTCAATTGGTCTCTGCCAGTAGTGAGTGTGATGACAGGGTTAGGTTTTATTTCTCAGGTGTTGCTGTTGGTGTTTCATTTTGCAGATCTAAATAGGGGGTTACAAGGGAGTGCTGAAACAGAAGAATAAGCCCTTAAAGTTTAAGTTCTTTGAGATGGATACCATTCAAGACACCTGGTCCATAGGGCTTTGTTAGTTTCTTAGCATTTGGCTCTTACTATTTTATCAGCATCTTTACAAGACCGGTCTACTGGGAAAATTGCCCTTTTTTTTCCCTCCACAAAGTTCCCATTGAAAGTATCTAAACAGGTCATGGCACAAAGGAGAATTTTTAAGATATTAAGAATTAAAGAGTGGTAAACTCAAGGTACAGATCCATTTCCTGGTAGAAAGATGTGAAGGAAAATGTGACTTCAGAGTACATGCAAAGTACTTTACAAAGGTTCAAAAGATGCCTTTGAAATATTTTTTGTTTGCGTGGTTTGTTAACTTTGTTTTCCAAGACAAGGAATCTTTCTTCATGAGAGTAGCATGGTTTCATGCTGTGGACTATGACTGTTGTGGTGAAGCATACAGCTATAATTATAACACACAAAGTTGGCTCGAACCCTAGTTTGAAGTTTGATGCTTGACCTGTTACATGGTTCAGTCCTCTTGTCGGAAAGATTTCTGTAACAATGAAATCATACTATGTTAAGTTATGCTACTTCAGTATCCTTTAGAAAGAGGATCATGAAATCTCTGAATTTTTTTTCGCGTTAGTCATGAAAAAAGCTTATGAAACTGTCATGAATAAAATATTTAGTGTAGTTTCCATTTAATTCTTTGCATTGCCACATATTCTTCTGTGAATCTTTCATCACTCCCTTCTGACTCCCTCTTTAAATCTGCAATAAGTTTTCAGGAGCACATCTGTCATCATTTTTTTTGTATCTAAACACAGTTTCTTAGGTGGTGTCTTCTGAATTACTCAACAGGGATAATGATTAGGTAATTTGAGATGTCATAATGGACCCCAGATCTTACTGCTCTGAAAGGTAATAGTAGATAATGGTTTCTAAACCATTGCACTCTTTCAGTTGAATAGAATGGGGAGAGAGAGAGAGAGAGAGAGAGAGAGAGAGAGAGAGAGATGAGAGAGAGAGAGAGAGATGAGAGGGAAAGAAGAGAGAAAGGGAGATGAAGGAAGGAAGAGAAGGAGGAAAGGAAGGAAAGGAGAAAAAGAAAGAATGAGAGAAAGACAAGAAATAAGAAAGAGAGGAAGGAAGAAAAGAAGAAAGAAAAAGTAAGTGTTTTCCTGGATGTTTTTAGTTTGTTGTTTCCTTTATTATTTAGCATGCTGAATTGCTATACCATTTGTTTTCCTCACTCATGCTCCAAATTGACTTCAAGTGTTTTATTTGTGATCCAAACTCCAGGGAAAATAATATACTAAATCAAGTATTTGAGCACTCTTGAATTCAAGATTCCATGCTTAACAGACACAAAAGTCCCTAAGATGTGATTCATAACTTTAGCGAACTTATGTTTGAATTGTCAAAATAAGTATAAATAAGCAACCTTAAAAAGAAAAACTAAAATCCTCAATTCTGTGTAAGGTTTTTTCTTAAGAAGAGCCTGGGAAGGAAGTGTTCCAGACAGTGAGATAAGATGTTTCAAGGAATGCCAAGATTCTCACTCCTCCTTGGGCTTGCTTCTCATTTCCTCTGCATCGTCAAGCACCACCCTCATAGGTTACTGGGAGGCAAGTGGTTAGTGGTTATGGGAGCCAACTACAGAGCCTCAGTGTTGGGATCTTGGGTTGTAAAGGAGATGATAATAAAAATGAACCCAAGAGTGACCAGGTGTTTGCAAAAATAGTTTGTTCTTCTCATTTACTTATGTCAGTTGAGACAGACTGACATTATAGGAAATAATTTTTGTCTTTTCTTTTTTCTCTTCTTCCTCCCTCCCTCCCTCCCTCCCTTCCTCCCTTCTTCCCTTCCTTCCATTACAGTTGACATTCAATATTATATTTGTTTCAGATGTACAGCATAGTGGTTAGACATTTATATAATTTATGAACTGATCCCCCGATAAGTGTAGTACCCACCTGGCACCATACATAGTTCTTACAATATTATTGACTGTATCCCCTATGCTGTATTTTACATCCCTGTGGCTCCTTTGTAACTGCCAGTTTGTACTTAATCCCTTCACCTTTTTCACCCAGCTCCCCAACCTCTCTCCTATCTGACAACTGTCTGCTTATTCTCTGGATCTATGAATTTCTGTTTTGTTTATTTGTTTTTTAGATACCACATATATGTGAATTCATATGGCATTTGTCTCACCTATTTCACTTAGCATAATACCCTCTAGGTCCATCAATGTTGTCACAAATGGTAAGATTCTTTTTTTGACTGAGTAATATTCTATTGTATATATGTACCACCTCTTCTTTAGCCAGTCATCTATCGTTGGACATTTAGGTTGTTTCCATATTTTGGCTACTATAAATAATGTTACAGTGAACACAAGATGCATATATCTTTTTGAATCAGTGTTTTGAATTTCTTCAAATATCCAGAAGTGGAATTGCTGGGTCATAAGATAGTTCTATTTTCAATTTCCCGAGGCTCCTCCATACTGTTTTCTATAGTGGCCGCACCAGTTTGCAATCCCGTCAACAGTGCATAAGTGTCCCTTCAATCCACATCCTCGCCAACACTTGTTTGTTGATTTTTTGATGGTAGCTGTTCTGACATGTGTGAGGTGGTATCTCATGGTGGTTTTAATTTGCGTTTCTCTGATAAGTAGTGATGGATGAGCATCTTTTCATGTCTCTTGGCCGTCTGTGTGTCCTCTTTGGAGAAATGTCTACTCAGGTCCTCTGCTCATTTTTAATTGGATTGTTTGAGTTTGGGGTGCTAAATTGTGTGAGTTCTTTAAAATTTTGGATATTAGCCCTCATTTTCAAATACCTTCTCCCATTCAGTAGGTTCTCTTTTCATTTTGTTGATAGGTTCCTTCGCTATGCAGAGTGTGTAGTTTGATGTAATCCCATTTGTTTGGGAATAATTTTTCTTGACAAAACAGTTATTGAGTACCTAGCATGTGTCAGACACTGTGGAAATTGGTTTAGCTATATTATTTCACTGAATTCTCATGACATGTAAAGAGGTGGGTAGCCTTAGCCCACTTTTATTGATAGCAGAGTAGCTTACCTCTGTGCAGACAAGTTTCTCTGAGGCCACTCAACTAATACATGATCTTTTGACTCTAAAAGTTGTTTTTCTTCTCTAGTACCTCACAGAAATAGTTATGAAATGACTCTCAAAAATGCAGAGTGCAAAGACTTTCTATCAAAAGAGAATTTACTATAAAAAATGCAGAGTATCAAAGTTTCTAAGGCTTCTGATATTGTAGAGCGTGTACAACTTCACAGGCAAAATTAGTTTATTCAAATAATATTTGAAGATAAAATTTTGAGCAAAACAGATTTCTACTACTTCGCCTTCTGTTCATCTTCAAATGGTGGAGGCCCTCTGATTTCTTGCCATCAACGGTGCCAAGGGCATTTGACTCATTCTGAGATAAAATGGTAAGATACCAAACCCGATAAAGTCTTCACTTATAACGTGATTTTTTTGGCAAGGCAACCCTTGGTTGACCTCACAGATTTCAAAGACCTTGTCAGCTTACAATCCTTTATTTTTTTTATTTTTTTACGCCAACAGCACCTGGTCTTCCTAGGAGGTCTCCCATCCAAGTACTAACCAGACCCAACCCTGCTTAGCTTCCGAGATCAGACGGGATTGGGCTTGTTCAGGGTAGCATGGCCATAGACCACTTATGACAAGATTTATTGGGAAAAAAGTAGCATGTGTTTTAGATTCTTATCACTCAAGTCGTGGTGCAAGGACCAGAACCAGCATCACTTGGAAGTTTTCACAAATGCAGACTCTTGGGTTCGGCTTCAGCTCTTGCGCATCATACTCTGCCTTTTCACAGTCTCCAGCTGATTTGTATGCACACATTTCAGACTCACTGCTTTAGAAAGCAATGGAAGAGAAAACTGTCTACATGGTACCCGGGTAATTGTACTAATTATAAATCTTTAGAAGAGAAGAATACAAAACATAGTTTATTTCCCAGATGAATTTATAAACTAGTTGGCCAGCACTGTGGTGTAGTAGTTGAAAGCTCAGTCATTCATTTGAAAGCTGGGTTGTTGGAATTAGACTACGTGGGTCGAGTCCCATATCTCCTCCTGAGATGTGTGAGCTAGGGCAAGTCCCTAGCGAAGGTCTGTAATGACAGTTAAATGCTGTCATATATGGTCAGTGCTTAGCATAGTGCCTGCTACATAGTGAGCTTTCCATATGTGTTGGTTATTTACTATTAAAGCAGCCTTGGATATATGTAAGGGTTTGTAACTTGATTTAAGTTTATACAGTTAGAATGTGGCATAATTTGATGTATTTTGGAACATTAGTCATAGTGAAAATAGGGTTTTAAGACTTGAATACTAGATCTGGCTGCATCATCAACTGGCTGCATAACTTTGAACAAGTTACTTAAGGCCCAACTACCCCACCTGTAAAATGTAGATAATGCTACATGACTTGCTTACTTGGTAGAATTTTCTGAGGGTCAGTTGAAATAATAAATGTAAAAGTTGGTTATACACTATAAGGCAGCAGGTGAGAATTGATATTCTGAAGGTTCTTTTTGTATAGAGAGCTGGAGCTGTTACCTGCTTAAAGCTAAGTGAAAGATAAACAAACTGAAATAAAATGATAAGAAAGCATAAGTATCAGAATTGATTGCATAGTTGTTTTGTCCCATGTGACTGGTGCTTGCTGGCTCCTGACCCTGACCTGGTCATAATTGGTTCTATTTCTCATAATGCAAATTGTATATCCTTGTTATTCAACCCCATTAGGTGCAGTTGTGTTGGAAAAGTGGGCTGTAGAGGAGGCACCTATGCTTCATATAAAGTCGCCTGCCTCTGCAACTGGCAGTACGCAGGGTCACATGCACTATCTGTTGTATACTCAGTGCCACATATGTCCAGTTTGGGGAGAACATTGCCATTGCCCTTCTTTCCAGCCATGATATTTTTACATTTCATGGAGAGTTATAATAAACAGGTTAAGTGAAATACCATTATGGGCAATATTTATTGGAAAGTGTTGAAAAATATTTTGTCAAATGATGAATAAAGTAGATGTTGAGATAAGGGTTGCCCTGGAAGGTGAATGTTAAAAAGTTGCTTATGATAAGAATTGCAGTAGAAATCCTCTTATTTTAATGTATTGATCTAGTAATTTATTGGTTGATCAAAAGTCTTACGTGAATCATTTAAAATTACATGTACTTTTTAAAGTAGCTTTTAACTTAAAACTATAAGTATTCTTTGGTTGACCAAATATTTGATGTAGAGCCAAGGCTTTTGGTTGGAGTGTGATCAGTTGAATAAAGTTCTGCCTGGTGCCTCTTATATAAACCACATCTACCATGTAGAGTTCATAATTGCTAGTTTCAGTTCTTCGGTGTGAGACCTTAGATACCTGTGAACCAGTCTGAGGGCAGGAGCCATTTAAATTTTTATCAGACCTCATCCTCCCAAATCCAAAGACATTTAATTCAGTAGCAATTTATTTTAGTAACCTATCTTTATGGCACATTTTCACAATCATTCAAGTTAATTTCCATTGAAAACCTTTGTTTTCATACTCATATTTCTTTAATTTATGTAATATTTCATTAAACTCTAGAATTTTAACAAGTGCAACTGGCATACACAGGTTTGGGAAGTAACACAGCTGACTCTAAGGATGTAGTAAACTCAGCCCACCTGTTTGTGATATCCGAGGTCAGCGTGCGAGGACTGAACATTCAGTTTGTCATTTGTCCAGAAGAAATGCAGAGCATTGTGGAGAGAGTATCAGCAGCTTTTTATTATTGTATGCATTTTGGCAACTGGCTGTAAGATGCCTAGCATGAAGTAAAATGTTTTGTGTTTTGGAAGTTTTTTGTTTTTTTTTTCCCCCTTAACATTTCATGAAGGTCAAGATCATTTGGCAAAAGTGTGCTGTTTCACAACATAAAAGCTTCTTTTCTCATGGGGGCAAGAAGGAAGAATACATTTTTCTTTGCTACTGCAAATGTCTTTCATTCTAAGCTTTGGAATTGCATCTAACATACAAAATCTGTACTGATTCTGGACTAGAGTGGAAGAAATCTTGGAGGGTTGGTTGGAGGTGGAAATAAGCTGGTCTAGTGACTTTTAAAATGCTACTGAATTGTGCATCTCATTCTTGTGAAACTAGAACCAAATTTTAGTCCAGAAAAACTACATTTTAAAATCACTTGTGTTTTTAAATGTATGTTTTTGGTTTTTTGTTTAAAGTGCATTTGACAAAGAACATAGTTGAAGTTTATGTGTTTATATAATATGCTGACTTCTCTTAAATAGTGAGGTTTTTTCACTCCTTTATTTAATTGGAGGTTTAACGAAATGTTTTATCTTTTTTAAAAATGAGAGAACAGTTTATATCCTGTATGACATACATATTCTCACCATTTTAGAAAGATCAATACAGGTGCTCCTTGACTTATGTTGAGGTTACGTCCTGATAAACCCATTGTAAGTTGAAAATATCATTAAGTCAAAAAGCGCTTAATACACTGAATCTACCAAACATCATAGCTTAGCCTAGCCGGTTTCTACACTGTATAGTACACTTTCACTCCTTCTGTAATGAAGAAAATACACAGTACCTTCACAGAAAGAGCACCGGAACTGGAGCCAGAAGCCGAGATTTTAAACCCTAGTCTGCATGATGTCTTTAGTGGCATTTAATCACTCTGAACCTTAGTTTCTTCATCTGTAAAATGATGTCAGTAAGGCCTCTTTCATCAGCAAAGCAGGGATGATTATACCAACTCACCAGACTGTTGTCCAGATTAAGTGAGATATAATGTATTAAAAGCATGTTGCACTGTGTTTGGCACAGAGTAAGTGCTTGATAAATGTGGCATTTATGGTTTTAAAAATACAGAGGTGATTGATTTAGGCCTTTACCCTTGAGTTTGCCACTTCTATTTATGTAGGGCTTAGTGCCCTCTTGCTGAGTAATAGCACTTCTGGACACATTGTTCAGGCCTGTTTCTTCCTATCTCCTGCCTAATGCCCCCAAATAGAGTGAAATTATAGCTAAGGGACTAAGAGCCAATTGCCTGCTGCATCTTGGCTTTTGTTGTCTGATGAGCGGCTGGCCATTAATGAGCTGTGAATTTCTCTCCGTCTGTCCTGTGGAGCCCCATGTGGGAACTTTCCCCACTGAAATAAAGGCGGACAAAGCCAGAAAGGATGGCCAGACCCCCTTCTTCATTGCCTCTTTCCTTTCCCAGCGGTGAGATTGTGGCTGCCGTCTTCCCGGCTCTGGCAGCCTTTCTGGGAAGGGCTTTCAGGGTAGGCGAGGCCCCAGCACCCACTGCCCTGCTGGTCTTCTGCTGCTTCCCAAGTAGTTTTTATTTTCTTCTGTTTTCAGTGTGGCTACTTATATCACAAAGAAACTGTCCTCAAAGGAGTTTTTTGCTGATTTTTTCTCATCCCTCCTAGATCACATCCCAACTATGTAGGGAGGAGGGAAAACATTGTGCACACGTATGCAACCTTCATTTCTGGAAAGGGCAGCCAACAAAGAATGTGTAGAGGACCGAATGACTTAGGGCCCTGGGGAAGCATTCTGGTCAACATATCTGAGCCCATGGAAGAGTTGAGATCTTTAAGTGGATATTGGGAGGGTCACTTATAACCTCTACAAGCCCCAGAAAGGAATACACTAGAGTGAGGACAGGCTAGCTCCTACTGTCTTTCCTCTGCCCCTGGTATTTTTCTGCAGATAAGGAACATTGAATTACTTTGGAGGTCTAGGAAAATACCATTTTTAATGTTTTATTCCTCAAGAAGCTTGAAATGGAAAACGCATCTCTAGATAAGACTTAGACGTTTTCCCAGTAATTATTGACTTAAAAAAATTTTTTTTTGATAATGTGGCCCTGGTTAAAATGTATGGATAATGAAATGAGGTGCTATGCATAATATTAATGTTGTAATATCAGCTCATTCAACTCACATTTTATGTCAATTTGAATCATGTATCAAATTGTTCAATGAAGTATTTAAGGCATTTATATATACGTATGTACATTTTATATGTAAATATATGTATGCTTTATACATAAACATATAAATTTAAAATATTTTATATATAAATATAAAAATATATATCTCTCTATATAGATATATAGATATATAGATATACACACATACAGGAGGGAAAACTTAGGGAACAGTGAGCTTAGTAACCATAAGATTTGGATTCCATAAGTCTTCAAGATCTCAGCCTTTGTTAAATAACAAAACTGAGTGGGAAATGCATACATATTTTGAAAGCACTCCTGTGATATAAATGATTTTTTTTTTTACTCTATGTGCACATCAGAGAATGTGAATGGCCGATAACTGGTTTAAAACAATGAGTTTCCCCATATATGGCCTTCAGAATAACTGAATGGAGACTTAGATTGAATTTTTGAAAATGATTATAATTAATGGTTAAGGTAAGACTAAAAATAGGCATTATCACTGCTCAAAGATAAATTTAAAAAATAAAACACATCTTTTTTTATTTAAAAAGAAACAAAAACTCCTGTCATCCTGTTGTTTGAATATTTAAAGCAGAGCTTTAAATGCTATGAGAGGTGAACAGTAAGGCAATATATATATGCCTTACTGTTAAATGCAACAGGCTCTCAGAGCAGATTCAAGGCCAATCTTAGCCATTTGTGGTGAAGCTAAGTAATAGCTTGGTAAATGCTTTAAGATATTAAAATACTGCAAGAACAAAGAACTGACTCATTCTGACAGAGGCTCTTCCCTCTTTGCAAAGATTGGAATATTTGCATAGGTCTTTGATGAATGAGTAAGATTTCAACTGGTAGGGGAGTAGAAGAGAATTTTAGATGGTCCGAGAAAAGGCATCGACGGGTAAGTCCCTGGAGCATTTGGCAGCTGGTTGAAGAGTTCACCATTACTGTGTGTGCTTCTCTTCTCCTTATGGTCCCTGGCAGCTTCAGGGCTGTTCTAACATAGTCCCAGATTCCCCTCCATTCTCCCAATAAGCATCTCTGAAGGAGCTCTGACATCATGGCATAATTTCAGAATCAAAATATAATTGGAGACTTGACGCTCTGATTGTTCTGATCAAAGACCATCTCGGATTGAGTGGGGAGAGATGGTTCCTTGAGGAAGGAGTGTGTTCTCTTATCAGAAAAGAGGGGACGTAGAGGCTGGGCGACAAAACTTGCTACACAGGCTTGGCTCAAGTTCTCCTTGTCTGGTCGTTCCAGTAATCCATCTGTCAGTTTTTCTCTTTGTTTGCTAATGGACACTAATCAAAGTGTCTTTTAATTATATTTTTTCTCAACTAGACTAGAAGCTCCTTGAAATCAGGATTCATTTATTCAGTTCAACAGTGTTAACAGCCATTTTGTACCAGAAATCTCACTATGTGTTAGAGATGCAACGACAAACAAGTTTGAACCGATTTTCTTAGGGTACTTACCATAAAAAAGGGACTCAAGACAGAAGGGTGATTTAAAAAGTCCATGTTACTGGTGGGTCTTCATATCGGTACACTTCATTTCTGTAGTAAAGTGTCAAACTTGAATTTCAGATTAAACTTGAATTTTTATGTGGAATAATGACATGTACTTTATTCTGATTTTTTTAGAAATAAGCAGTCATATTATTACCATGTGTTTTAACATGTAAAGGAAGCTAATCAACTGATTGTAGAAATCTCTACTAGATTAGTGTGCAGAAACAGAAGTGAGATGATGGGATTTTATTTATTTAGTTTTTGTCTTTGTTGTGCTAGAAATATTATAAGCGGAAAACAATGTGTATGAATGCACATTCTCACTTACATAGAAAAAGTGAATTCAGAAGGTTGAACTCACCAGTGTCACCAGCATAAAGATAAGTGTATGCTGCATAATTTTCTAATGTAGCATAAGAAAATTATGTAGAATAAAAAAGACATTTATTTTCATCCCGTATAGCAGCTGAAGTATAAAGTTAGTCCATATCAACTTTAGGGTTGGAATAGGTTTTTCAAGAGGCTCAATCTTTATGTGTAGTAAAGCGGTACTTTATGAAAGGAAGAGAGTGGCTATACTAATATGAGAGAAGTGAATAAACTTTCTTACAGCCTGTCTGAAAATGTGTTGAATGGTGACTACGGTTTCCTGAGCCAAGGGGATGGCGCTTTGAGGGTCAGGAATGATGACGGGGAGATAGAGGGTTACTGACAAGCAAGTATAGAGAAAAAGCTTCTAGACATCAGCGGGGAAAATCGTCAGGGCTCCGTGGGAGTAGGTTATGCTGGGCATTGTACATAAGATTAAGAATTTTGAATAATGAGAGAAGGGCTGAGTCAAGATATTGCAAATGGTTGGATAGAGGTACATTCAGGAATGAAGAGAGCCTTAAGGAGGGTTAGATGTGTAGTTGAAGTCATGAGCAAAATCATCTGTACAGAGTGTAGAGCTAGAAGACAGAAGGGTCCTAGGACTGAGCCTTGAAGAATTCCAGCAGTAATGGACAGAGGGAGGAGGCTAGAGAGAGTGGACTGGAGGTTGGGGAAGAACAGGTGAGGGTGGGTAAAAGCCAAAGTGTAAAAGAGCCTTTCAGAAAAGAGGTAAATGCTTTCAAGAAATCGTTGTGAGGTGACTTTCGTTGTGGGGAGTGTGGGGTGCTTTCACAGTAGTTTCTCTTTTCCCCCTGACAATCATGTTTGTTATTTCTGCAGCTTTTATTATTCCCATTCAGTATTCTAGCACCATTTTGATCAGGAGGCCCTGAGGATGGCAATGAACTTTATTCAGGTATTTTAGGTTTGTTGATGTCCCTGGGAAATTATAAACCCAGAACTCAAGGACATCAGGTAGCTTGCTCCAGCTTCTGCAGGGGTATTGTGAGGCTGAGGGAATGACAGTGTTAAAGTGACTCGTTTCACAGTGGTTTGGGATAGAGCCAAGAT
The DNA here is from genome assembly GCF_902729225.1 of Pteropus medius. Lineage (NCBI taxonomy): Eukaryota > Metazoa > Chordata > Mammalia > Chiroptera > Pteropodidae > Pteropus > Pteropus medius. The sequence continues at coordinate 7,908,767 of NW_024346667.1, read as the reverse complement.
TGATGTTCTCTAGTGTGTTCAAAGATTCCAGCTGAAGCTGGACAAGTGCTGATGGGACAGACCACTCCATCTAACTGGAAAATGTGTTCCCACTGGACTTGGTTCCGAGAGAAGGAAAGGAAGGGGGACATTTGTGTTATTTGGCTGTAGGTAGGAGGACACTTAGAAATCCTCTAGTACAGTGTGCTCATTTTAGTGGTGAGATGATGAAGCTCCAGAGAGGCTGTGACTTCACTGGAATAACACAGCTATTTGATGACTCCAAATTCAGTTTGTTTGTTTATTTTTAAATCGTCTCCACTGCTTTAAGCTTAAAAAATAAAAATAAAAAAAAAAAACATAAACTCACTGAGCTAGTTAAAACCTAAATAAGGAGGGAAGCAATATTTAGGTCAAACATCTGATTACTTTGTAGGAACTTTAAATTATATAGATTGTGAACGGGAGCTATGAAAACAGTCACTGAGGATGTAGAAAACTTTGTTTAAGGGCCAGTGGGGAAGCTTCTCTTTTGTGATGTAAATTAGCATAGAAATACCTAGATGTAGGCTGTCTTTTAACTCATAAGGGTCTTGTAAAAACAGTAATAAATGTGCTTTCTATTTGCAGTTATAGCCAACTGCCATAAATTAGAAAAATTAATGGATACTGGTGAATCTGAAGCCTAGAAAGCCATTTGATAGGTCTTCCCTCAAGAGCTAGCTATCAGTCTGTGTTTGTGTGTTTGGAGGGTAATATATCTAGGATGTGCATTACAAAGAAACAAAATACAAATTTTTTAGTTCTCAGAGGTCTAAGATCTTTTCTACTTCTTTAGATTATATCAGATAATTTATAAGATGTGAAACTGATAAAAGACAATGTAACGCCCCATAATTCACTACAGTAACTCACAAAAGATCTCTGGAATCAGTTTAGTTTTCTAATATATTAACAGTTTGTGAGGAAAGGAAGGAAACCAGATCACATACATTTAAAAGTGTGCACAGATGGGCCTGGAATCCACAGAGAGGTGCTTCCATTTGTAAGTATTCGTTTCCATTGGCAAATTACAAAGGGCTGGGAAAAATGGGAGATGAGAGATCATGATTTGTGGAATTGTTATTTTAGAGCTAAATTATCCAGGGAACTTAAATTAAAAAGAAAATCATACATCTATAGTGGAGCGTTGCCACCTCAGGTTCGTGTCCTGTGTATTGCAGGGGCTTATGGTTTGTGATTGTCAGTCAGTCCTCAGCAGAGTCATGAACATTTTTCCTACTGTGACTTTCTTCATGTCACCACCTTCTTTTTTTTTTTTTTTTTGATTTTTAATAATATTAAAAGTAGAATTATTAGGGACAGAGTAAGTCCAAACTCTGACTTAGGAGTAGCCTAAATCAGTTAAACAGCATTATCCTATTTATCCAATATATATTTGTATGCCCTCTTCTAAAATTTTAGACCCATATTATGAAAGATAAGAATGTTAATTTCAGTTAACATGGTAAATATCTAGATATTTTAAGACATTTTAGTGGATATAATTTTAAACCAAATGTACAGAAAATTTGTAATGTTTTTTGAGCTTTTTCTCCCTACGGCTATTATTTTAAAGGCTTTCCTTGCTGTAGATACTTCTGATTCCCAAGGTATTGATGTAAGTTTAACCTGAAAGTAGTTGTAACATTGAGGGCATTAGCTCAGACCCAGACTCTTCTTTTTCACTCCCTTATTCTATCTCCCATTTCCATCATTCAGATTTATCGTTATTATGACTGTAGAATTGTCTATGGTACTGAGAATGAACTATGGACAGGTGACACATCTTCCTTTCTTGCAAAATTGGCAAAATAACAATTCTTTAATCATTCTGTAGGAGAGACACCTCATCAAATGGAGTCCTATCTTTTGAAACCAGACATTTAAATCATTCATTCTCTCTTTTATTCAGTAACAGCTAGATCACATACTAGTGCAGAGTCCAGAATCCTAGCTCCCTCCTACCCTCATTCTGTGTGACTATATAACTTAATATCTGTGAGTCCCTTTCTTTATCTATCCAATGAGGATAACTATAGTGCCCACCTTGCAAGGTGGTCATGAGGATTAATTAAGAGGACATTCAGGAAGTGTTTTCTCTGGTCTGGGGCAGGGAGCCACGGCATCAGCATTTTGAAATATTCAGCTATGGTGAAAACCCACTGCTCCAGGGAATACTCTTCAGTGCATATACTTTCCTCACTTCCTACTCCTCCCCTAAATTAAAAGGCTGTATAAATCATCAGCAAATTGCAGCAATTCTAGACACTAGAGATTTATTGCTGTTAATTAAAAGGCAAAAAGCATATTTTGTCTTAAAAGTATTATTGAAACCTGCTTATAGCAAGTGTAGATCAACCATAAAATGTCTCTTTGGATAGTAATGATTTATTTTGAGTTTCAATAATATTATACAGAAATGAAAATTTTGTTGATTCTTCTTACTCTATAAGACCTTACTGTTCTCATTTAAAGATTTTGATCACACTGATTTATGAAAACACTTGTTTTGGTTTACTTGAGTAATCTCTGATTTTGTAAACAAGAAATGGGTTCAGTCATCCTCAGAAAAGTTCATTTATAACCTTTAGAGAAGATTCCCTGAAGGCATGAATATTCCTTCTGTCTGTAATGATGGAATATATTTTCTGGGAAGGAACTTTTTGTTTAAAAACACAACTTTTAACAACTTTGGACTATAGGGTTTTATAATAAACTGAGAAAGGTCATTGAGCTGTGTTTATTCTGTGGTTTCTTCTGATCTTTGTCCGCTGTGGGTGCATTGGCACTATTTCTGCTCTGTAGGTCTAACAGCTGTTAGAGATACTATGGATGTTTGCTGAAATTAGGTTGTAATTTTATATACAATCTCTGCTGATTGGATTGCCCAGGGTTGTTTTTTTTGTTTTGTTTTTTTTAAAATTTGTCTTCCTTCCCATATAAAGTTGTTTAGATGGAATTTGCTCCAATTGCTTTTAAAACATGCAGCATGTAAGCCACAGTTGTTGCTATAAACAGCTGCACACTGTGTATTAGCTTGAACACATGGTAACATTTTATGAATGAATTAGTGAATGTCGCTTGGAGGAGAAAACCTATTTCAGAGGGAACATACATTGACCTATAAAAAAAAATGAGTGGAAACCTTGAACCTTAGAATATTATATTTATGAGTCAGTTTCCTGTTTAGAACCAACAGAGGGCTACCCTTACTTAATCCTTTGGTTGCATTACAGTGTTATCTGCATTCATTTTCATTGGCTCACCCAGTGCCTGAGTCTGGATTCTAATCATTGCACTTAATCATTGCTAATACCAACACAATATTTGTTTAAAAATCTCACCAGAGTTCCACTTATTTCTAGCATTCTTGATTGCTTGTGAAATGGTGAGTATATTGCCCTGGCGTTTTTATCTCTGAAGGGGTGAAGTTCTGGATGCTCACTTGTATGAAGAATAAACATTTCCCTGTTTTCTTTGTGCGACAGATGACTACCTAAAATGCTCATGTTAATGCATATTTTATCTGAGTTTATAATTAGAGCAAGGCCCTGAGCGATGATTAAAAGTCCTCTCTGCTCATGCAGCCTTTGTGCACTGTCATGAAGAGGTGGGCTCTTGCTGGGCTGATTGCTGGTCCTTTTCTGATGGAGACAACCCTCAAAAAGCAGCACTGGTGACTTTTTTCAGATCCCCCTGAATGGCAGGGAGCTTTGCCTCCTTTTCACTTCTTCCATGTCACAGAGATAAATGGTGGGCGGATACTGCCTAATGATGACTATGATCATGTAAAATAGCTTCTGATTAAAGAGTAGCTCAGCGGGCCAGTCTGCGTGCATTATTCTCTTGGGAGGCACATTACTGGGGTGGGGTTGAGGGATTCTCTTTCATATTCAGAAGATAAATTGCACTCATCAGAGCACTATCAGTTCGTTAAAGGCAATTTAGAATGTGCTTTTCTCATTTCAAGGAAAAAAAATGCCAAAAATTATCTATTTCAACTGGTAGGAGGAGAGAGGAATAAACATCTCAGAAGCCTGGCATGAGGCCTACAGACAGGCAGCTCTCTGGGCCTTTGCAAGATTTATATCCTTGGTTGTATGAAGGGCAGACTCTCTTTGTGGCTACACCAGTGACTGAAAGAGATTCTTTTCATGTATTTAATATTCATGGAAGGTTTCCTATAAAGATGCAGAAGAAACAATACTACAGACTTCAGTTTAAGACCTAACAGAATTAACTTTTGAGACTTAAGTCTAATACCTGTGTGGAAAGGCATCACATCTTGTGATTTTGTCATCCCTTCCCCTGAAAGAGAGGGGGCTGTACTCCTGTGCAGTGCTACCATTAGTTTATTAGTTGATTAGATAGGAACCAAAATCTGTATTTGTATGTGTGGCAGCTGTTGCAGCCTTAAGACTGTAATAGCTTTCTGTTAATACTTACAGATTAATAACCTTGTAGCAAGATGGCAATATGACACATCTAACATAGCATGTATTCTTCGTGTAGCCAGTCCGTGCTTTAGAAATGGCTAATCCACTTTTCTCACTGATCAACTGTAGATTTTAGCTTATTCTGACTATTGAACTGATTATCACGTTGAGCTGTTTCCTCAAGGAGATATTGCTTTCGAAGGTCAAAGATAGATGAGCTGGTTTGATCTGGAGATGTAATGTTTAATAGATATTATGAGCTTCCTGGGGCTCAGTAAGAGCATGATCTGCCATCACTGCACATAAGGAGCAAGAGCGTCCACCTCTGCAAGTCAGCTGTGTTTGTGTTCAAATTTCACACATCTTTGTTTTTAGCTCTTCACTTAAGCAAAGACTCTTGGCTCCTACATGCCCTACCCAGCTCCCTTCCTCTGCTGTTCTAGTGAAGAGAATGGTCATTTGTATCCAAGACTGCTAACTCCGATTGGAGAAACCTCTCATCTGACATAAGCAGGATCTTTCCTTCTGTAAAACTACTAAAATATTTCCAACATAAAAATTAATTATTAAAGGTTTCTGCACAGGACTGAAGAATGATATTCATTGATGTTGGTAGAGTTGTCAGATTTAAGGAAAAAACTGTATAGGACATACTTAGTCCTAAGAAACAATTCATTGCTTATCTGAAATTTAGTTGACTGTATGAAGAATAAACAGAAAACATCAAGAAGCTAGAAATTTTCAAAGTTAGGCTAGAAATGAGAAAAAGCAAATGGGTAGAAAATACATAGAGTAGCAGCATGGTTCATAGAAAATGACAGTGTTCCCTCTGATCTTGGGAAATGAAAAATAGTATATTACAGTGCAAAATTTAATGTTTGATGTTGAAGATTTCTTGATCTGATTTCTTCATTTCCCCTAGAAGGAAATTAGAACTGAAATAGTAAGAGGCTAAGTTACATCCTCACATTTTTATGATCATTAGAGACAGAACCAGGACCCAGCCATGGTCTCTGGCCCTTCCTTTCTGAAAACCTGTATAGTAAGACATTGACATGCGGTAAGTTTAGAGTCGCTCTATGTAAAATCAAATACTTTTAATAATGGAGATATCTAAAGACCTTTCTTGTGCAAAAGCGATTATTACAGAAATTGAAGCAGCAATTTCCAAAATACCATCTCAGTTTTAGTAACTACGCTCTCCCTCCTCCAGTGGCCAGATTCACAATGTCCTCAGCATCTGTTTCTGACTGACTTCGGCGCCTATAAGTAGCATCCCAGTTTCCTTACTTAGAACCTAAGGGAGTTTGGGTTAAATGATCTCAGTGGTGACATCTAAGTCTACTATCAAAAATCTATGCTGTCTGAATTTCTCTTAAGGATTTTATAACCATATAAAATAGAGATTATTATAAAATTGGTCAAAAATTAATTTTAGTTAATTTAACTAAAATTTAATGTTTGATGTCTAAAGTGAATGTTATCAGGAATAGCAGTATTCACTGGACTGAATCTTCCTTAAGAATGAGTTGAACTCAACCTTGAGAGGACAGAAGAGTTTGAGGACTAGGGTTGGGGGAGAGGAGGTACCAAGGTGGGAAAAAACATGAACAAGGTAAAGGAATAAAAATGATCATGGAATATTCTAGAAAATCAAACAGTGGCTATAGCATAAAATTTACCCTTGGAAATAGTGTCAAATGGCATTACCACAACCTACTTTGTCCTGTCCCTTCTTGCCCCTAGTTCTTTTACAACTGTAATTAAACCGTTTCCTCATTTTGGTTAGTCTGATCTACCCATGCCATCTCCTCTCCAACAAAGTTTTTTCAGAGTCTTCCAGGTCACACTCTGACTGGATAGAAGATAAATTAGCAAATAAGTCCATCTTGTGACATGCCAAGAATATGGTTCAATAATGTTTTTTCACTTCTCACATGCATGTATCTCATCTCCTGCTTAAAGATACCGTCATCCGTTTGTTACTCTTAGTTGTGGCATCTCCGATACCAAGCACAGTGATCTGTGCGCAGCCAGTGTTCAGTAACATAGTTTGTTCCAAGTTGTTTGTTGTTCCTTATTGAAAACTTGGCTCGACTTAACAGATAATAGGAAAGAAATGTAAATGCTCTTTGATGGAAGGGACCTCCTCTTATTCATGTTTTATTAAATACATCTTGTGTCTAATACAGTGCCAGGACCACATAGCTGCTCTCAGCAAACGCTGTGTGTGGAAACAAGTACATGTGTGACTGGAAGGAACCGACAGATCATGTATCCCAAAGCCCCTAGTTTTATGAGTGAGAGAACGGAGACCTGGAATGGTGCATGACGTTCTCGAGGTTACCAAACACATTTCAGGCATTAGAATCCAGGTCTCCTCACTCTAGTGAGTGCTCTTTTTTTTAGGACATCGCATTCTTTCTCATCTTTGCCTGGTAGTACAAGGAAAATTAGCTGGATCGCAAGTGTTCAGTTATCAATTTATGGCATGTCTCTCTCCTCTGTCTGCTGTCTGTTATAGGAGTGAAGTAGAAGGTGCCCTTACGAGTCAGGGGACCTGGCTTCCTAACCCAGCATGTGTGCCTTAGAGAATTTACTTCTCTAACCTTCTGTTACATCTGTAAATGGGGTGAGTGTGTAGGTTAGCATCACATAAACACTAAGTCCCTTCTGGTTACATTCAGTAATTCAGCGACAGTTCTGAATTACAGTAACTTTTCGAGGATTTAAGAATGTTCTTTTCTTCTCTTCCTTCCCGCTTATAATGTCTTTCCACGACTTGTGCCAAAAGTAGAAGAGTGTGAGCATGTGTGGGTGTGAGGGGGAGGGGAAAGGAAGGTTAGGGAAATGGGTCTGAGCTATCGTGTGAAACAGACCTGCTGGTTTCCACACTTCTGCCTTTCACTCTCCAGGTAGCACAAGATGAAAAAACCCAACCCACTCAACAGGACGACTGTGGACTTTGGGACGTTAAGAATCCTTTTGGTGGCTGATAGGTGGTCCTATCTTTAGTTCCTCTTTTGTTGTGGTTCAGGTTGGTGTCTCAGCGTCTGTGAAGCATAATAACAAAAAGAGCAAAAAGACAGACTCTTCCAAAGAGTCGCCAATGACAAAACAAAAGTCCCGGAGGTGTCGTTGAGGAAATGTGGCAGCTCCCTGGTGAGGGAGGGAAGTGTGCCCTCTTCACCTCTTTTGGAGTGCTGAGCCTACCCAGGATTTTTTTTTTTTTTTTTTTACCCCTAGAAGGAAAAGCCTACACTTTTGGCAGCAGAACTGAAATAGAAAAATTGAACTTGACCTATTTCCTTAGCAGTGCGAACCTTGCATTGTCCTCTCAGGCAGTATGAAAATCCTTGAACTGGGAAACTGACAGCTGCAATCAGACACTTGCTTGCACTGAGGCAAACATCATGAATTTTAATAGGTGTGCTGCTCTTAAGTGAGGCTGGGAGAGGAAAGGGAGCCGAACCAATTTCAAACAAAGGTGAGGGGTGGGGGAGTGTGGCGGAGCGTGGGTCACATGTACAGCTCATGGCAGTGATGAGAGTAATATTCAAATTATTTACCCCACAATGATGTTGATGATTTAAGAGAGAAGGGTTGCCGAATTCTTGAAGTAGAAAGGGTTATGAATCTTCCATGACAGTTAATCCCACAGTACTGAAGGCAAAGAAGGCAGGTAAAACAAAACATGGCTTGGTAGCAGTAAGTCCTCAAACACGGTGCTTCAGCAATGCCCAGGAAATGAGCCCTGGGAATCGTAGTCACCCCTACACTGATGAAAGTGCTTCTGTCAGGGACTCACCACAGACAGGCACAGACAGCCCCGCACACCCGCGGAGCCAGGCTCAGGATGGCCTTCCTAGCAGCCCTCTCGGTTGTGCATAGGGCTTCCCCTTCTGAGTAGTCGCCGGCATCCTGTTTGTCCTGGGGTGGATGTGTTGGAATCTCTTCCCATTGTCAGACCTCTTCGTGTGGCGGTTACTTATTGCTGTTAATGTCCCCAGAGTGGCCTCCTAAGTAGTAAGGGATGTAGAGACAGTGCTTCTCTTTTTATAACACGGTCCCTTCCACTTCCTTTAAACCGTGCCCGCCGGGCCACACCCAGGCCAGTGTGTTTACCAGAAGCTGAAACTGCTTTTGGAAATTAATGTAACCGTGAGCAACTTATTTTTAAAATTTATTTTTCAGTTACAGTGGACATACAATATTATATTAGTTTCAGGTGTACAACATTAGTGATTAGATATTTATATACCTTATGAGGTGATCACCATGATAATTCTGGCACCCTCCTGGCACCAAGTATAGTTATTACAATATTACTGACTATATTCCCTACGCCGTGCTCTACATTCCTGTGACTAATTTTTATAACTGGCAGTTTGCGCTGCTTAATCCCCTTCACCTTTTTCACCCATCCACCCCCACTTTCTTCATATTCATTTATATGGCTATGCTTCATTTCAGAAGAGGGAACCGAATCTTTAAAGTAGGAACATGATCACTTTAGAACCCCAGTTTTCTGAATAAATCATGAAATAATGCTTTTTTAAGGTAAAGATGACACTTAGAAAAATACACTGCAAACTTTGTATGAAGTTCCTATGTTGGTGAGATTACTTAGCCCAGGAAGATTTCCGCCAAAGACAGGAACCTGAGTTGGCATTCTGAGTACTATTTGTGAAGTACTGAAGAAACTGCCACTGAGCAGCAGCGGCAACTGTTGCCTCAAAATGGGATGTTAAAGATGGAACTAATTTATTTCTCTATGAGCTTGGAGGGGAATGAAATGAATGTTACTATGGTGGGGAATTGGGACACAAGCCAGATCAGGGCAGGCAGAATATGTGAGAAATAGAGACGAGGGACAGGGCTGTCCTTTGCCACAGAGGTCCCCACCCCCCCGGGCTGTGGACCGGTACCGGTCCATGGCCTGTTAGGAAACGAGCCACACAGCAGGAGATGAGCAGTGGGAGAGCAGAGCTTCATCTGTGTTTGCAGCCGCTCCCCAGCACTAGCATCGCCATTTCAGCTCCACCTCAGATCATCAGGCATTAGGTTCTCTTAGGAACACTGGCCCCTGTTGCCAAAAAGGTTGGGGACTGCTGCTTTACCAGACTGAAGAAGGAACTCGTCCTTGGTCTCTTGCCAAGGCTGGTCACCACCTAGTGGAGGTGATGGTGAGTACTTTGTAGATCATTTCGCCCGAGCCTCCCATTTGTGAAGCTTTCCCATTTAGTCTTTAAAAATCATCACCTAACAAATGTATGTAGCTGTAAATTATGTGTATTTAAATAATTCGTTGCACTACGTGCAGACTATATCACAATTGCCGCAGCCCTTTTGGGTGTTTCTTCATGCTTCAGTGAGATGGCAGTGGCTCTGCCTCTCAGCATCCAGAAACCCTTCCCCTCCTCAGCTCCTTCTCCGTTCCCTGAGCGTTTTCTTCCTGTCCATAGTGTTCCTGATACTGAAGTCTACCTGGGGTCCCGTTTATCTTTGTCTTTACTGTAAGCTGGGAGTAATTCCCTTCAAGTTGTTTACGTTGCTAGAGATAAACCAGCTATGGTGGTGGAGGATAGGTGGATGGAGTTTATTGTGGTAATAACATTTACTTCCATTTGGGATCCTGCTAGTGTTTAAATCTTTACACTATGCAGTCATGCCTTCCTCTCTCCTCTCGTGTCTGCTTTCTGCCTAAGCCTTCTGGTTCTCCATAGCCATCTCCATGCATCTGCTAGTAGTAAAAAGTGTCCTGTCCCATGAGTCTTAACACTATGAGCCACTGAACCTGGAGTCCCCTGCCTCTGTGCTATTGAACCACTCATTCATTCAATAAATAGTCCCTGAGTGTCCACACTCGAGCACCGGGCCGGGCACTCTGGCTACAGTAGTGACACAGATACAGTCTTCAGGTGCTGGAGTTTTTCCCCATCCTTTTTGGCTGGTACAAGCTCGTGCTGACCTGCCTCAGCCCTCATGATATGCCATCTAGTCGTAGCTACCTGCCTAGATTCCCAAGGTACCTTGCTACACCACAAGAATCCAAGAGTAACTTTATATTGATGGAGAAAAATGTATAAAAACGTCTTCCCGGAGAGAGGCTCAGAGGTCTTAAAGCCGTGGTGAGGCAGGGTATCCTCTCTAGGTCATTCAGGTGCCACGATGGATTGGCACGTAGCCAAGCAGGAAAGAGGCTCTTCTTTTCAGGCAAAATAACAGCCTTCTTGTTGGAAAGGGAATAATCAATCCCAGCTGGAGAAAAGAGACCATGTTCCCTTTGCTTTTCCATTCAAATCTAATCTCATGACATGGGTTTCTGACATGAGTAGCATTCTTGCCCAGACTTGGGGCCCCAGGGAGGGGATGGTTATTTAAGACAGCTGGCTCCCCAAGCAAGGCATATAACTTGTTGATAAATGCTTACAGACAGCTTCCCCTCCTCACTGGTCCCAGTCCCAGTTTAACTGACACCCCTGGAGATTTGCAAAAAATAAATAAATGTTTCTCTGAAAGAATATCATGTCTCTGGATGCAAGAAAAAGATAAGGAATTCTGCATGCATAGAGTTCATCAGTATTTCCCAGCTTACGGGATTCTTCAGGGAGGGATTCCTTTTATGCATTCCCTTTGAAACAGAAGTTTCCTGTGTCTTAAAAAACCTGCCTTGTGTTATAGTATAGAATGAATCTGACATATGATTTTGTTTATTCTTCCTTTGCTTTGTCTTTAGAAGGGAACTATTTCTGTGAATTATTAATTTTAAATCATCTTGTAGGTTTTTTTTTTCCTTGAAATCTTAGCTATAGCACTATTGCGAATAATTTTTAGTAATTTAAAAATTCTTCATCCAGAGTTTATACTCCTTTTGGTCAGTAAACCCTGTTCTTTGGAATAAGTTATGCCTAAATCTCTAGACCTAAATGTCAGGCATTTGCTGCACATTCTTTTCTGATAATTGGAGATGAATTCTGTGGGCAATGAATTCATTCACAGATTTTTCTTCCATCTGAGAACTTACGTAGTCATTGCAATGATTATAATATAGAAACTAAGATGAACATCCTGAGAAAATAGCATTTATTTGAAAGAATTTGGAAGTATCGAGGGTATGTAGAATTTGTTTTGTAATTTATCAAAAAAGTGTGGGTTAGGGAGAATTCATAAGAAAAACTAAGATTCAGCTAGCTTTTAAAATCAATACTCAGTGAGAAAAGCAAACTGCAGGACGATATGATAGAACTTATATAAAATTTTTACAACATACTGAATAATATTTCTAGTTGTCTGTGGAAATATACCTCCATAATACAAGATCTCAAAATATGGCTTGGAAGGACCCAAGAAAATACTTGGTAGTATTTTCCTGGGGCGATGGAGAAGGAAGGCAGGCATGAGGGAGGGGGAACTGAGCAGGGGACCAGCGACAAAAGAGATTTTAACTTGTATTTCTTTTCCATATATTAAAGGGATCTGAGGTAAACATGACAAAATAATATTTGTTAATTCTGAGGCTGGGCATTATTTGCTGTACTCTTTGGTCCTAAAGTACTTAACTATATAAATTCCCTTAAACCAAAAAGATTTTTCTACCTTCATCCTAAAGTTCCACATAAATGTAAGTGGAGGTGCATAGTCAATAGACATGGCCCTTCTATGAGTATTTGCATTTTTAGAGGAGGCTTTGATAAGCCAGAGAATCTATCTTGCTTAGCTATCTTGCTTTGAAGTATCCTAAACTAAGTACTTATTCTAACAATGTGCAAATCAGTTATGTATATGTTAGAGTAGCAAGTTTTGGTTGTGTTTCAGAAACAGGTGCCCTTCAAACAAAAATCTAATTGTGGTATTGGCCTCAGCCAACATCAGATTCATTTTTCAGAAAGTTGTCATAAATAATTCAAACGGATGGCATGCTTTGTTTCCGAAAAGCCACGAGCATGTAACTCATTCAGAAGATTTCTTGGGCTGTAGAGGTGAGACCTTCATCTGCTAAGAAGTCTACACTGGGAAAAGAAATCCTCTCATTGCTTTTCATGTAGGATTTATATTGGGTTGAAAATGAAAATTTTGATTTCTTGTCATGTGAAAACAGATGCAGCTGTAGAAACCAAAATCTTATGTTTTCTGCAGCACGAACTGCCCCATTTATTTTGGACTCCACTCACCAGCTTACTCACCAGGTTGAACCACAGCTTAAAACTAGGGAATTCGCAGAGGGAACTTTGTTATTAGGCAGTGTGGAATTTGGGCACTAAAGTTTATTTTCTTTCCTTCCCATTAAAGTCTCTAACCCTCATGCAGTTTGTTCTTGGTTTACACTTAAGTTTTCTAAACTTGAAATCTCTCTTCCTAAGTCCACCAGATGTTAAGTGCAGAGAATTAGAAGTGGGAAGAGGGCTGCTAAAAGGGTAATGGGATGATCTTTTCAATATAAGAGGTGAAAGGTCAAAGTGCGATGGCAAGGGAGGAGGAAAATAATTTTATTAAGATGAAAAATACAAAAAAAGACAAGATTTTTTTTTTTTTTTAAGTAGGCATGATTTTTCTATGAACCATAATAGCCCTACTCTATTAGAACATAGAAACGGTGTTTGTACTGATAGTGCTGAGTGGTTGGTGTTTTCCAAAACAAACGTAGAATTAAGTGATCAAGTTTTTCATACCATCTTAACTAATGGTTCTCCTTGTTCCTAGTCCAAGGGTCTTCACGATCAGGATGCACTCACCATACGCTAAAGTGATAACAAAAAGGTAGACTAATCCGATGATGGATTTTTGTATGCAGAGAATGTATTTCTAGAAAATGTTTCAAATTTTGCCTTTATATTAAAATTCGAAAGATAATGTTTATCAATACATATATATATATATACTCTTAAAATTTCCAGTTTGGCAGCAAATGGAGTCCTGTTCTCAAACCATATGATTCTAGCTTGTGCTTTTAATTTGTTTTTAGAAAGAGTTAGCCAATTTGTTTGAAGATATCAATTTCAGAACATATTCAGTAATCCCTAAAGTATAAGAAGTTGGCCCAAACTTGTACTGACCTTATGACATTACTTAGAAGTTGATCCTTAAAAAAAAATATTCTAGATATAAGCTTACATACTTGCCATTCATTTACTTCATAAAAGGAAGACATAGAAAAATGGTCTGGTTATTTGGGTTTTAGACAAGTATAAAAACCCTGACTTCCCTGTAAGCTCTCTTGTTGTTTTTCATAGATTGTAAATCACAAAGTTTTCTTCTTTAGGGAGACAGTGTGTGGTCAAGTACAAAGAATATATTCCAAGTCAGACAGGTAAAGTTCAAATCTTAGCTCCTCCCTCACTGTCTGTGTGACCTTGAGCAAGTTATGTAACTTCTTCATTTCTTTTTGTATAAGGGAATCATAATGTCGACTTCACATGGTGGTTCTGAGGGCTAAATGAAAGTCATGTGTAAATGGGACTCATGGCATGCAGAGTGTGTTAGGTATTCCTCGCTGGTTCCCTTTCCCACTCTGTTTGAAGCAGAAAAATTTGGATTAGAAAATTGCCGCCTTTTACTTTGGTTCTCAGTTGCCTCTTTTGTAACACTTACGATTTCCTTTTTTGTTTATTTGTTTATTATTTAGAGATGAACGCATCCTAGAGAACATTGACTCAAGCTCTAGTCACATCTGCTTGAAAACATTCAGATCCAGCTTCTTTAGAATTAGAGGAAAGCTCACGATGGTTGGCTTAATAGGTTTCCTCTGACTTCCTCACCTGAATTCTTCTAAAATTTTGCTCCAGCTTCCCTCCCTTGATGGAAAGTTCTAGAATAGATTTTAAACTTTTTCCTCTAGGAATTAAGTGGATGGGGGCCTAATGGGGGGTAGAGAGTCAGCTTAGAAATTACCTCCTTTATACCAAGAGTGATCATTGTCTGTCCTCTCAAAATACATTTGGTAGCTGAATATCTGTGAAATTTTCAAGCTCTTTCCATCCTATCGATAGAAGTATTTCCTGAAACCAAATCTTTGGTGTCAAGATTCTGTGATTAGTCTTGATTGGTGAATAGTCATTATGCGGAGGCTACAGTGGGAAAAGGAAGATTAGATCCAGTATTTTTTTTAATGCAAGCAAACCAAATGTAGGGAGTTTTTGTAGATGCAGTTAAGAAGCTCTTTACTGTAAGTATTGTCATCTTTTAGCTTCAGTTCTGTTTCCATAGCAACCACATGGTGCCTGGCTGAATGGTTTTACAGGAAGCTGAAAAACATTGCTATTCTAAGTAGCTTGCTTTTTGCTGTAGAAAGGGATCCTTCCCTTACAGTAGGTTAGCCAACATTAACTGGGAACAAAGCAAGCTATTTATGCTAATTGTGTTCTCTGTAGAGGGTAAAGAAGTGGAGAGAGAGTTCCAGCCCCTGCTTACTGATCTGTGAATTTGTTTTTTTAGCTGCTGTTCCTAGCAGTTTGAAAGAACCAAATGACTTACTTTCTCTTTATTTATCGTTTCCCGTTTAAGCATAACTTATATTCTAGAGATAGAACTGGTTAAAAAAAAGGGTGGTGGTGTGTGTCTGTGATAAATGTTAGTTATGCTGAGGTCAGTCTGCTGAATTTATAGCTTTTAAGTATCTACAATGGCAGTTTATTAAAAAAAAAAAAAGTGTCCCTTGCTAGAATAGCATCTGTTAGGCTTATCTTTTATTATATGTTAAAATTGCCTTTCAGTTTTTCTTTACATCTTAAACTTGTATTTCTATTTGTTTACATGATAGAAAAATTACATAGGGTAGAAAAGTCTTTGGGGTTTCAAAATTAAATGCAGTTGTGTTTTTTTTGTTTTTTGTTTTTGTTTTTTGGATAATTTATGACTTGTAATGTGACCATTTCTTGGGAAAAAATAAGGGTGTCGATGCAGTTTCATTAAAAGCCTGTATAATAATTTTGGTTTCAAATATAAGCCATTACTGGACTTCCTTTCTGAGCTCCTTCAGATCCTCTTTAGAAGTGAGCTGGAAAGGATTTTTTTGTCAGAGACTGCCTTTTAAAACTGAATAATGAAAGCATTTAATTTCAGCAGGAGGTGTGGACTTTTGTTCTCAATCTCTCTCCCTCCCTTCCCCCTCTTCCTTACACACACACACACACTCACACACACACACACACACACTTAAAATTCATAAAAAATTCCATGGTGTATTTTATACTCCTCGTAACCATCATAACATTTTATCTAAAACTGTGGCCCTTGTTCTGAGATAGGCATTTCAAGGATGCTAAGATTTTGATCCTGACTCTATTTAGATCAGTTGATGCTGGTTTAAACTAATCTTTTGCTGAGATCCAATGATGTTGCTTTTGCATCTTTATCAGGTCATAGAAATTTTCAACAAAATAGGTTGGGAAAGTATCTCAGTAGCCTGTTACTTAATACAACCTTAAGTCTTTGATTAGCATGGCAGATGGAATAGCAATTTGCTTTGCTTTGAATCTCCTCTACTAAATAGTTATAGTAGTAGGTTTCACAAGTAAATTTTTTCAAATCATCCTAAAATAATGATGAAGGAAATTTAATTCTTCAAAGAACTTATTTGATTGAAGATGACTTTTTTGGAAAGTTATTTGGAAAGTCTAGAGCCAAAATTTGATCAACCAGATAATTGCTGAATACTTTCTGTAAAAAGCTATAGTATTGACTGGTGTGTTTAAGGAGTTTATAGGTTATTTTGACATAGAAAACTAACATCATAATTTTGGGAACAAGGACTACCTTGCATGATACTGGGTTGAAAGGAATTCATAGAGTGTGAGAAGGAACCTCTAGAGAAGCTATCTGAGGGAAGTGGGACTTGAAGGCATTTTTTTTTATTTTAAGTCACCAGAAATGTATTGAACAAACCCTATATGCTATATACTGTGCTGGAATTATAGTGATGAGCTAGACAGTGATCCTGTGTGTACGCAGATCAGTCTGATGAGAGGTCCAGACACAAAACCAGGCAATTACCTCAAAGATAATGTCTATGTTCGGTGAATTAGAGTATCAAGGAAAACACCTGGATTTGAAGAGCATGAAGATGTCATTAAGGATTTCCTGAGGACGTATGAGGCTTGAAACTTGAACAGAAAGAAATCCTGAATGGACATTGCTGCTTACCCATTTTAATAGTGTTCTCTTTTTTTCCTCTCAAAAATATACTCCACTTTTCTGAAAGCAGTATTCTATAATATGAATATGTAGCTTTAGACTTTAGAATTTTGTAGGAAGAAGAGATCTTAGAGAGATCCAACCCGCTTTACTCTGGAAAGGGAAAGAAATAGACCATTTCCAAAGAATGCAAATGAGCGGGGAAATGGAGACCTCTTATGGTTCAAATGCGTGTCCAGGGAAGATGACACCTTTGTGTCGTCTACTTTTTTGCTTTTGAGGAAAGGGTTATACTCTTAGTATGTGCACAGTATTTTTATCAGATCTTGAGCTTTTGTATCTGTTTCTATATCCATTAGCAGAGACCAAATAGAGAAAAAAAGAAAAGTGATTTTGGCAATCTGTTAAGAACTAGCTCTGAAATTATGGCTGCCACCTCTTCACCTTGACCTAATTAATCTGTCTACCGAAGGACAGAAAAATTACTGTTTGTAAGTGGCCCACATTCATTTGGAAAGCTTAGATATGCTCCCATAGATACATTATTTCTCAGTTGGATATTTCTCCATTAGATCCTGCTGATTGCTTTCATTCTGTACCTTGGTAGAAATATTACTTTCCCTTCATTGTGTAACTTTCTTTTATATGCCACATAACATCCATTATTCCTGAAGAGCTTCTTGCATTGAAGAAAGAATTAGAATCAAACAGTAAGAGGTCCTTTAAACTGATACATTTTTCCTCACCCTTGTTAAGAATGACTTTGAGACATTATTCATGGTGTTGATATGTTTCTTTCTGAGTCAGGTTTAGTGACGTGGCCTATAACTCAATGTTAAATCCCAGTTTTAAAAACATGATAAAAGGAACAAACCACCAGAGTTAAAAAACAAGAAACTTTTTTTTTTTAAAAAAAGAATTATCTAAGTGTCCAAACATATGATATATTCTAAAGGTATTGAATATTTTGTTTTATGGGATGCTATTTTCGAGTTCTTTGTACTTATTTCCATAACAGGTTTTCTATTACAGCATTCATCTAGTGTAACATTTTGAACTGTAATTATTAGTTTTCTTGTCCATTTCCACCACTAGACTGCATGTTTCTTGTCTTTTGTTTATGTTTGGCATATATTGGTACTTGAGTAAAGTTAGGATGAATGTACAGTAGTGAGTTAAGATGACTTCCTTTGGTGAGAGAGAGTTATTTTAGCATGCATCAGACCCTGAGCATTTTATCAGATGTTTCACTTTAAAAAGTTTCAACTGAGTTTGGGGCACTGCTAGGAACAATGAAGTATGCCATCCCATATACTTGTGAAGTATAAGTGAGGGCAAATAATGACTGCATTACGTGGAGGCCTAGTATGCAAATATAATTATAGCATAATGTTAGATTGATATGTTTATAGTTCTGTTTACATTATCTACAAATGTTGATACTTATGCGTATAGCTTACATACATACGTAAAACCAATGTTTTGCTTTGATATATTACATTTAAGTCAAATCTATTTTTTCTCTTATATTCTAGGGGCTGTTGGTAGAAACTTCTTTAATATATTATATATATATAAACATTTCACATGTATATGATATGTATACATATGTGTATATTATGTGAATCACATTTCTGTATAGAATTTCCGGGAGCTTAAGGTATCTTAATTTTTTAGCTGTAATTTTCTGTAAGCGAAGGCTATCAATTATTTCCAAATTGTCAGTTATATTTTCTGGGAAAAAAATTTTAATTTATCGAACTCATAGGAAAGCGTTACTTGTTTTAATACTTACAGAAAAGATTACCCATTAAGTTAAATTTTTAAAAAATATTTGAAGCCTGAATTAATGAAAATGAAGAAATAACATGTACCAAATGCTTTCACATGCTAATGCATTTAGTCCTTAAGGTTATAGGAAATGTTTGGCCTGCCCCGCCCCCCCCCCGCCCCCGCATTTTGTAGAGAAACTGAGCTTTAGAAAGGGTATCTTGCCAAAGACTCTACATGTATAGAAAGGAAGAGACAGTCTGTGCAGCAAAAGCTCATGCTTCATGGGCTGACGCCTGTTTTTAGATCATACCATGCGAGAGCTTTTCTACACAATGAAAGCGAGAGCAGAGCTGAAATCTACTCATCCGCCGCTGTGGGTAGTAGTTTTGGTTCACCTTCGCTCATGCTCATTGCCTTGTACCTCTGCCTGCTGGTGCTCTGTTTATAGTGTTCTAAGTGTATAGTTTAGTTAAACATAGTGATAACAATCCATAACAGTCCATGTCTACATTGTAAAAAATATGAACAAAGACTTGTATTTTAAGTCAGCAGCGGTAGAGAGAGAGTTTTCCAATTATTCGGTACAATCTAGTTTTTGTATCATATCAGTGTTCTTCTGTTGACTGGTCAGATGCAACCCCATGAAACAGTAATAATTCTAGCTTAATAGGTTTTGATTTTTCTAAAATACTATATAGGTTAGACAACTTTCCAGTTTTAGAACCAAGAATTTGTATCGCGCAGTGTGTGGGATCCCAAGTAGACCCGTAATGCTTCCTGCAGGCACCATTCCCTCCTGTTCTCTTGGCTCAAACCTGCTTATACCTCTTCCCCCAGCCTCGCTTTCAGCTGATGACTTCGTTTCAGTTTTCTCGGTGAAGTAGGAAGCCGTCAGAAAACATCCACCAGCGCTGCCACTGGGTGTCCCCACCTTGCAGTTTCCACCTCGCTTCCTTTGCTGGCCCAGAGTGCCCGAGGTCACATGCATGCTCAGTCCCTTAACCTGCCCACTGATCCCATTCCTTCTCACGTAGGAAGGGACACGGCTCCAGCAAGTCTCTCTTTTTCTTTCTTGCTTCATTAGCTTTTTTTCCTGTTTACTAGATCATTCATTATTCTCAGCCTAAAAAATAAGCTCACTTAACCATGGACTCCACTTGCTCTTTTTGCCACTGTCCCATTCTTCTGCCCCACCTTTCCAGTCAAAACTCTTTGAAAGTGTTGTGTATATTCAATATCTCCAATTCTCTTATGCTGTGTTAAAGCTGCTCATTTAGACTTTCTTTTCAACCATTCCACCAAGATCCTAGTAATCTCCATGTTATTAAATTCAGTGATCACTTCTGAACGATCTTGTTAGGCCTGTCAGTAACATTGACCCAGTCGATTGCTCCCCATCCCTTGAGTCACTGTCTTAACTTGGTTTCCAGCATAGGACAGATTCTCACTTTTCTTCATCTTCACTGGCTGCTGCTTCTCAATCTTCCTCGCTGGTTTTGCTTCTTGATCCTGACCTCGTAATGTTACTGTGATGAACTTTGAGCTCAGGCCTTGGACCTCTTCCCTAGGTGCATTCACTGCTGTACTTTATGTAAAGATTTCAAATACCATCATGTGCACTAGTGAATCCCAAATTTATATCTTCTGCTCAGATCTCTTCCCTGAAATTTAGATTTGTACAGGTCCAACTTTCCACCCAATGTCTCCACCTGGATGTTTAATAGGCACTTCAGAGTTAATGTTCCAAATCTGAATTCATGAGCATCTTCTCCACAACTAAACTTGTCCATTATGTTGTCTTCCCTGTAAGAGTTAATGGCAATCCCATTCTCTTAATGGCTCAAGCCAAAATCCCTGAGCCATCATATTCTTCTCTTTCCGCTTATGTCTCTACATCCAAGGAGTAGTGTGACCCTTTTTCACTATCTCCACGTCTAACACCTTGGCACAAGCCACTCTCCTCTCTTGCCTGAAGAAGCAGTAGCCTTCAACTGCGCTGCTGTCTATCCTTTCCTTTCTGCATCCCGAACACATTGTAATCCTGTTAAAACTAAGTCATGTGTGGCTGTCTTCTGCTCAGAAGCCTCCAGTGGTTTCCCATCTCGCTCGGAGTAAAGCCAAAGTCCTTACCAATGGCTGGCAAGGCCCTATACCACTTCACTATCTCCCCTTAACTTTTGGATCTCCTCTCCCACAGTGACTCTTCTCCTTCACCTATTCTGTTCCAGGACTGTTTCCTGTGAGCGTGCCAAGCCTGGTGTCTGCATAGGGCTTTGGCGTATTCTCTTCTCTCTGTCTGGAATGCTTTCCCACCAGATAGCCATGTGGCTTGCTCCCCAGCCTCTTTTAATATTACATTCAAACGCCGCCTTTGCAGTGAGGCCTTCCATGACCACCGTATTTAGTATTGCAGCACCTGTCTCCTGCATTCACTATTCTCCTTCCTTGCTTTATCTTTCTCCAAAGCACTTATCACCTTTTAACATCGCATAAATTCACTTCTGCATTTTTATTGTCATCTCTTCACTCCTGCTTCATGAGGACAAGGATTTTTGTCCCGTTTTCTTCTTTACTGATGTGTCTGCAGCACCTAGAATAGTGCCTGGCACGTAATAAAAGCTTAATACAAATTTGTTGAATGAATGGAGATGGGAGTCGTTTACTATTTAATGAACTACGTCAGTGTCTTGAGTACACCTTAATAAAAGTAGTCAAAATACATGTTTGTTTATCTCAGTTGTGTCAGTTATTCATTTGATACCTATCATTTCTCAAGAGTAGTGACGACTTATTTGAGGCAAATCGAAACCTAACTGATAAGTATCTGACCAAATATGCATTCAATGGCCAGAACCTGGATCAAAGGGAGGCAGATATCTTATGTAAACCATGTTTAGAAAACCAGACATGTGTGCCCTGTATTGGAGCATTATCTTGTCAGGATAGAAGTCACTGAGCCTTGTAAGTGGTGCATAATCACCTTGTGAGAGACTGAACATACCGGGGCAATCTTCATGTATTTCCACACCTGTGAGAACAGTGATGCCTGGAACTAGGGGAGCAATGAAGACTGGAGGTTAGAAAAACTGTTACTGGACAACGACAGGAGCCCGGGCAAGAGAAAGTGAGAACTGAAACGAGGAGTAGGTATCGGAATGCCGGAGAGCCATGGAGGAAGAAAAATCATGTGAGAGATTGAGAAAGAAATTAAAAGATGACTCCCAGGATCCTTGCATGGATAAAAGGGTATATGGTATTGCCAAATGGGATGAAGAGAGGCAAGTTTAACAGAAAAGGTGAAGAAAGTGATTCTTCTGTTATGGACTGTATGTTTGTGTCTCTCTAAAATCCATCATCCATATCCATGAGTCTCTGTCCTGTTCATTTGTTGCTTTTAGGTTTATATCCCACATATAAATGATATCATGTGATTTTCATAGATGGAGGAAAAATTTTAAATCATGTCTTCAATTAAAAAATGGTAATAATTAAATAAATAAAATTCATGTGTCGAAACCCTATTCCTCAATGTGTTAGAATTCGGAGGTGGAGCCTTTGGGAGGTAAAGAGGGTTAGATGAGGTCGTGAGGGTGGGGCCCTATGATGGGATTAGATAGGGAAGTAGCCTGCTTCCTCTCTCCACCTCTCCCCAGTGAGGAAACCAGGACGAGGTCCTCACCGGAATCCAACCATGCTGGCAGCCACCCCGATCTTGCATTTCCACCATCCAGAACTATGAGAAATAAATTTCTGTTGTTTCAGCCACCCAATCTATGGTAATTTATTATAGCAACTCGAACAGTCTTGAAAGCCTCAGACACTGTGGCCTGAGCTGAGTTTCAGTGAAATATAAAAGCTACATCTTGCTTGATGAGAACTGGAATGAACGAGCAGAATCCATGCCTGCTCTGCTTCCTGTATGTAGTTCACCGTCTTCTCTCTAGAGCATTGTTTACTCTCCAGTAAGTCCCCTCCACCATAAAAATGTAAATAGTGATCAGGAAGACTTATTACTGAGATTGCTCAATTCTTCCAAGTACTAGAGCACTGATTTAAAAAAAAAAAAAAAAAAATCTTATATAGCCCATTGAAAAATAGGTAAAAGTGGATCCTATCTAAGTCCAAAGTTCTGGAGGATGAATGGATGGGTGTGCTGTGCTGGTGGATCCAAGTTCTGTGGGATCTGAAACTCATACAGTGTGGGGGACCCTTTTTTGAGAAAAAAATATGAAATTAAGACTGCACAGCCTTGGGAAGACCCTGAAGCTTAAGCCTTATCTAAACCTTTGTGGCAGATCCCCCTCTGATGTTGGTGATGGTGGTGGTTGTGGAGATGAGCATTTGCATGTTGAATACAGTAGTCTCACTTATCCGTGGGTTTACTTTTTGCAGTTTGTTACCTGTGGTGAGCCACAGTCCAAAAATCTTAAATGAGAAATTCCAGAAATAATTCATAAGTTTTAAGTCGTATGCAGTTCTGAGAAGCATGATGAAATCCTGTGCTGTCCTGCTCCATGTCACCTGGGACGTGAATCGTCTCCTTGTCTGGAGTCTTCGCACTGTGTGTGCTACCCTCCCTCTAATCACTTAGTGGCCATCTCAGTTATCAGATCTACTGTTCTGGTATCTCAGTGCTTGTGTTCAAGTCACCCTATTCTACTTACTAATGGCCCCAAAGTGCAAGAGTAGTGTTGCTGGCAATTTGGATATTCCAAACAGAAGCCAGTGTGCTTCCTTTAAGTGAAAAGGTATGTATGTATAGGAAAAAACATATGGGGTTTGGTACTATCCGTGGTTTCGGGTATCAGCCGGAGGTTTTGGAATCTATCTCCCAAGGATGAGGAAGAATTACTGTACTTACATGTCTAGCACCCATTCCAAGCAGTTTTCACACATTAATCCCCAAAACAACCAAAGATGAGCTGTACCCCAGGTACAGAGAAATCATGCCCAAGGTGACGTGGCTGGGAGTGGGGTTGCTAGGAGAGTGAGGAGGTTAGAAAAGTAAAGAACAGTAAACTGAGCAGAGATCACTATCAACCCCAGCTTTGCCACCCATTAATCTAAAACCTGGAAAAGATCACTGTACCTTTTCTGCAGGTCCTCGACTTTACTGTAAAACAGGAATGTTGATACCAGCTATATGTGCCTTATTCTGTTGTTCTGAGTTCAGGAGAAACTGCGTGAAAGCGCTTTGTGAAGAGTAAAATGCTTGGAAATGTGATACTAAACAGCTTTTTATTCCAACTGAGTAATATAAGTGAGGCTTGAAGATATGATTTTGCTGACTTTTAATTTTACTTCAAATGTTTCTGATTTATTTCTTAGATGTGAATTTTTTTTTTTTTTTTTTTAGGTTACTTGTCTGCAAGACTTTTTTGGTGATGATGATGTTTTTATTGCATGTGGACCTGAAAAATTCCGTTATGCCCAAGATGACTTTGTCCTGGATCACAGTGGTAAGGCAGTCCATTGACCATCTTTGTAACCGTGTAATGGAGGTGTGGGATGTAGTTACTCCGTGCATGTCAAGTGGTCTGACGTGTTAAAGAAGGATGGCATTGACAGTATTCTTTTTTACCTAGTTGTGGGAAAAAACCCTCATTCAATAGTTAAGTAGTTTTTTATGTTTTAGTGATTAGAGTCTCTTTTTATACTGTATTGTTTTGCCTCCGAAATGAATTTCCTGCCCTCTTTCAGAATGGAGGCTGGCTATGCCACCTTAATTGTATGGATGGTGTTGAACCTGAAACAGTTAGTTGTACATTTTCCATGTCTATAAAGAAATGTATAAAATGATAATAACTAAATCGTTAATAGTGATTATCTCAGATCTCTTTTTATCTTATTGTTCTGTTTGCAACTGAAATAAAAGTAGCAAGCATTTATATGTGCAGAAAAAAATAAAGCTATTTTCATTGATGGGATAATAAAATCCTTTTTCTTATTTATCTATCTATCTATCTATCTATCTATCTATCTATTTATTTATTTTAGGCGGGCAACAATTGGTTGACCTCACAGATTGCGAAGACCTTGTCAGCTTACAATTCCTTATTTTTTATTTTTTTACATCTACAGCACCTGGTCTCCTTAGGTACTAACCAGGCCTGACCCTGCTTAGCTTCCAAGATCAGATGGGATCGGGCTTGTTCAGGGTGGCATGGCTGTAGACTAAAATCCTTTTTCTTGATTTTAGCCAGTATATGGAGTTTTCAGTTATTCAGCAATAACCTCAGTGATTTCAAATGTTATTCTTGGAATATTGCTTTACACCATTGTCTTAAATTAATTTAAACTTATTATAGTGATTATTTTAACTGATAAAGTCAACTTCATCTTTCAATGAGGTAAAATCATACAGACGTATTTCACAGAGGAGAGGGATGTTTGAAATACAAGCTCACTCTTTAATTTCACGAATAAGGAAAAGTTGGTTTTTCACAAATTAGACTGAAATTACAACCCTTCCAGTTGTAGTGATTCTGACAGTCCAGAATTAGAGAAACGTACCATCAAATAAATACCATGACCCATAGACTTTTAAAAACTCAAGATGATACACTCCATGGTACCCAACTCCCTTGTGTAATCCTTTCCTGTTGCACTAAGTCAGTTGCCTTGGGGTAATTTATGTGCTTGGTGCTTGGGTCTTATTTATCTACTCTTTTTGTTTTTCTATTTTGTTTTTCACTGCTGCCAAATTTCTTTGAGTGTTTCTGTACTATCTTATAGTCTGTTGGACCAGTCCTGCTTTAAATCGGTAATATCACTGGAAAGTCTCTTAAGAATTGCAGGTGGTGTCCTTTTGTATTACCTGTGTAATGTTCTTCCCTATTCGAATGGATGATTAAGGTTGACTGACATGCATTTACCTATCATCTGTATTTTACATCTTTCTTGATTTTAGTGTAATTTTATTTCATAGTATTTCTTTGATGTCAACCTTGGTCATTTTGAAAGTTGAGACACTGAAACTCAATGATATGTTCTAGGTTATAAAGTTAATTTGGGTAACAGCAACAATAATGAAACACTTATTTCATTCTATGTATGTACCAGGTATTGTACTTAGTTCACATGTATGTCGTAAACTTACCTTAACTAGTTCGATCATTCATATATTTTTGTTGTTGTTGGTTATGGAGAGACTCCAGTAGTTAGAGATAGGTGAAAGCTACTGATTTCTTCCCTCTCAAATGTTAATTACTTAACTTTCTGCACACTGGGGGTAATAATAGTGTCTGTTTCATAAGATTTTGTGAGGATTGGACAAGTTTATATATGTAAAGCAGTTATAAGGACACCCTTTTCATTGGATATGCTATTGTTAATATTATCATACCACCACCATCAGGTCATAACAATTTCCAATGAAAGTCAGTCTCAGACTTAATCCTGCCATAGATACATTTATTAGGATGCAAAGTTTTTTTTTAAATCAGTTACTTGTGTTATAATTTTGATAAAATCCCAACTTTGTCCTTTTAGATTTCTGATATATTGCATTAAAGATCCATTAAAATCAACTAACCTAGTCTTAGTCAAGTAACAAAATCTTCCACTAAGAACTGAATGAAGAACTAGCTCAAAGTCCTAAACCTAGGACGTAGTTCCGAAGTTCTAGTATTGGCCCTGTTTATTCATGTATCCTGCTCATGAAAGAGTGGGTTGCCTTCAAAACATTCCTAACTAGTCCACACATCACT
Source organism: Pteropus medius (assembly GCF_902729225.1). NCBI lineage: Eukaryota > Metazoa > Chordata > Mammalia > Chiroptera > Pteropodidae > Pteropus > Pteropus medius. The sequence goes on along the minus strand of NW_024346667.1, from coordinate 7,882,696 downwards.
CCTTTCAACAATGGAATACTTTGTAATATCCATAATGATAATCAACTAAGCTGAGGTTGCTATAGCCCCCTCTGTGTAAGGTTTTGATGAGAGTCTTTTAAATGCTAACTGTCCTTCCCCCCCAGTGTGTATTTAGTGTACTTGACATGTTATTTTATTGCCCCTGGGGTATACATTAAAACCAATCCACATTCTAATCTCCTTGCATAAATCGAAGTATTTTAATATAAATTACAGACAATATGTTATCTAATTTAATTCTTACAACAAGCCTGTGAAGATTTTATTATCTCAATTTCATAGGGGAAAAACTGAGGATGAGAGCCTAACCAACATCCTTCAGTTAGCAAAGTCAAAAATCTGTGATTCAGCCAAAACTACATGATTTTTAAACTCATGTTCTTAATTATTTCAAATTAGAGATGATGATTTTAGCTGCAGTTAGCTCTGATACTCTAAATGGTATTTTGTTTGGCGATTTATGAAAAGACCAAAATTATTATTTAAAGCTTGTTTCCTCATTTTTGATGCTCCACACTTTGGAAAGATGGAAAATAAGACAGTGAGGGGCTCATAAATTAGAGCCCTATGTACCCTTTCAACATATGATAGAGAGTTAGGGAGCATAATGAAAGTGTAGCCTTTGCCTATCAATGCTACTGACTAAAGAAAGCTGCCCACATTTAGATTAGGGTGTGTGTGTGCACAGGCGCGCATATCTAGTTACGACATGAGGAATAAAGCAGTGGCATAAGATATGTAGCCTAATTAAAGGTAACCTTGGGTGAACTTTCGGGATGGTTTTGTATATTAGAGTTTTTTCACGTAATAGAAAAAAGATCACGTAATGGTTCTATTCTAGGCAGTAAACTAGTTTTCTGTGTGATCTTCCTTTTTAAACCAGATCTATTTAACACACTTTCCTTCCATTCTAGAATGCCACGTCTTGAAGTCATATTATTCTCGCTCGTCAGCTAAGTATTCTGGCTTCAAAAGCTCTGGGCCCTCTCGACGCAGCAAGTCGCCAGCTTCAGGTAGTTAACGGAAAAGGAATGGATGGGCATGGGGGGCACCTAACAGTGCCCTTCAGTTTGCTTTCATTCTTGTGGGCTGGTAGTATTCCCACGTTTGTACGCAGCCAGGTTCCAGAACAACATATAGATGACATGATTTTTAAAACCAGAAATTGAAGTTTGTTTCTCAAAGTCATTAAAAGTCACCTAAGAATCTAGTTGGTTTTGTTCTGACACATTTTCTTGAACAATCTTACTACATTATTCTCCTAATACTTACATGGAAGTGTGGCACGTTTTGACCACTGTGTACTGAATTTTAAATTTTGAGCTATATGGTTGTGGATATTTTATCTTATTGGTTTAAAACATACACATGTACCTAACACATACACCTGACACAACAATGAACTTACTCGATAGGTTTCCACAGGCCTTTCCTTCATCAAACAATTTAATAGTAGCAGTTATTATTGCTAGAAAGAAATACTTATTTAAAAGTCATACTGACCTGTAATTGAGTTTCTTCCAGGTCCTAAGCCTAAAATTTGTCATAATTTTGACTGTTTTTGACATTTAAAATTTTAAAACATTCGCACATATCTCGATATATCGATTCTACAAGGTTTGTTTATAGTATAATAAATAAGTTTGCTGACATCATTACCCATTAAGGAAAGGATTGTGAAAACCGATTTTACATGTGGGAAACCTGGAACATGTGAGAGGAGTATAAATAAGAACTGTCTCAAGCATCGAACTGTTTAATAAAAGCCTGAGTTTTGGAGCCATTCTGCTTTTCACCGCTTCCCCTTCAGCACCTGCCTTACTTTCTTTAGGTCGGGTCGTTTGACCCTTCTTGTTGTATATACATTTAGACCTGCTGAATAATCACTGTCCTTGCTGTCTCCTCCTTTGTATATACTGAATGTGTACAGTAAAGAGGGGTGCCCACTACTCCAGTGCCTATTCTTCAGCCAGATCCCCAGGTGAGCCATGCTTACTATGGCTTTGTCGCTCTGCTGGGTTTTTGTTTTTGTCTTTTGCCACGTTTCTGTCTCCTTTGCTCCGTTTCCATGAATGTCTCTGGCTTGCACCTGTGTACATCTGTGCGGTGTGAGGCACGTCACAGTGCACAGGTGCTGTGGTCTCCCTGATTTATCAGAGAACCGGTCGTTGTCAGAAGATTGCCAAGTGCCTGTCCGTGTGTAGTCACAGTACTGAGTGATCGAGGAGACACATCGCCGTTAGGGATGTATTTTCTAGTTAATCTTAGAAAATACTCTATTATTGAAAAAGGCTAAAAGTTTGTTGGAAATACAAAAAGGACCATTGAAGCAATTAAACTCTTTTGTTCTTACCTTCCTCCCCTTTCTGGGGTAAATAGGCCCAATACTTTCTCAATGTATTGACAAGGTGAATATTTTTAATTGAAAGCATCTCTCTGTTGTTCAGCTTATCTCAAATCATACTGTGCTTTCTGTAAAGTATCTCAAACACTGGGAAAGCTAAGGTAATATGAAATTTGCACAAAGACACTGAACTGAGCTTACTTTGTGGAAGATATAGTTTTTGGTCAGGTTCTTAGCTTTTGTTTTAGTGGTAGGTTTACAGATACTTATAGTAAAGTAACTAAATAAAAGTGGGGAGAATGGTTCAAGAAGCAGGTAGTACGATGACGCCAAGTTTGTCTCCGTGAAATCGAAAGAGTGAAATTAACATACTGAACTCAAAACATATTTCTTAGCCACATTTGTCTTCCAGACCAGCCTAATAAATGTATAACTATTTTTAACTTGAATTTGGCATGCTTGGAAACTGATTCAAGAAAATCTTCACATTGCAGTACCCCCAGTTCTTAACTGAGTCCATATTTGGATTTGGGTTGATCAAGTAGACCTTAAACTCATCATTGAACGTTGTGAGATATTTAACCTTTCAGAAGGCAGATGGCTTCTTTGTGAAAGATTAACTAAGAAATGTGTTCAGCACATACTGCCGTTATGGAAAGCTGAGGCCTGAGTCAATTGCTGGGATTTCACTGTGGTTCTGAATAAAGTTACTACGTTTATTCATATCATGTCTTTTCCCCACTGCTGGGAAGAGAACAGTTTTGTATTATTAAAAGCACAATTCCCAGAAGTATAACTTGCTTTTACAGACTGCTTTAGCTGTGGTTTACCTGTTACCATTTTAAAAATTACATGGGACTAAATTGGAATTTCAAACAGAGCTAGTAACTTTGTAAATGTAATATTGTACTTTTTAAATCTCGAGACAGAAATGCTCCTATAAGTGAAGTCTTCTGGTTGACTAAATTCCCCAACAAAACTAATTTATTGTAATAGCTAAATAATGTGTAATCAGCACAGAGAGATTAATCTGGACAACATCAGTGGATCAACAGTGACCATAATTTGAGACTTAAAAATTCTCACCTTAGGTTTCTAGCTTGTGAATCTTTCATAGTCCACTAAGATAAAAAGTATTCAGAGCAAACCAACAAGCAAGCAAAAAAGTTCCCAAGTTTATTTCTTGCCTTAGAGTTGAGGGGAAAGATAGATAAAAGCCTTATTTCGGGAGAGAAAATCAGGGGTGTAGTAAGAAGTGGGAGCATCGCAAAGATGCCGGCTGGTCGTCACACACCTTTCAGTTGGTGGCAGCAGTGTCGGCGGAAGAGGTACGATGTAACACTGCCCAAGGCCCCACTTCCCCTCCCAAAGACTAGGAGAATGTGCAAATAAATGGTATTAAGGACTCATTAAAGAGCACTTTTTAGAAGCTTCCAAATGCTATTGGAAATTTAGAGGGTTACAGGTGACTTAATATCTCTTTAGGATAAGTTATTTGAGGGGGAATAGGGATATGTAGTTACTGACACCAGTTAAGTCGCTGGCAGTGAATTTCATTAAGAAACGGTTTAGGCAGGGGCTGCATCCTTAGGGAGATTGATCTGCTACACAGATCACCATTTGCAGGAATTTTTCTCCTTTAGTTCCCCACCCCCCTTTTTTTAATCACCTTTTTAAGAAGCCTTTGACGTCAGCATGGTGTCTGAATATTAATTAGTGAAAGCTATCAGTGCTTACTGAGGAGGGACTGGTGACCTATACAAGTTGCTGTGGGACAGAGAAAAAGGTCTCAACTCACAGCACGTTTACTAGTTCATTGCCCATAATAATCTCTTTTATGTGAATTCCTACCACCAGTTTCCTTTAAAGAGAATTTTTTAAAGGTATAGGATTAACTGAAATTTAACTTAATTGAGAAATAATCAGGGCTGTTGAATGCTCTTAAAAGTTTAGAATGAGTTGAATAGTTGCTTATGTTGTACTCGGACTCTAAATACCCACATATATTTGTTTAGAAAATCTAAGTAACTGATAGTTATTGTTGAATGAGTGGTTTTGAATTTGTAAAATTAAAGTTTTAGAATTTAAAAATAACTGGAAAAATTTTCGTCTTTACTGAATTTTTTTAAATGAGCAATACAGTAAACAAACATGACTTAATAGACCCAGATGCACCTGTTTACAGGTAATTAATCACAAACGCTTGATGCCGGATTTCTGAACCTTTACTCAAGGACTGCTGCCCACCTTTTTCAGTCACCTATTTAGGATCTCTGTCTCTGCATTTTGTTTTTTATAGTTATTAGCATCATTTAAAATAATAGTTGTCTGTTCTCTTGTATTAAAAAAAAATAAAAAAAGGACTAGTGGTTACCAGAGGGGAGAGGGGAGGGGGAGGTAGATGGGGAGAATTTAAATTTCTTCAATTAAAAAAAATAAAAAATGGACTTTGCTTTTTTTTTTTTTTTCCTATAGAGATGAATGGCAGTTTTCATCCATTTTGGGCAAAAGCATTTGAAGATTCATGATAAAAAGGCTTATAAATACTCCTTAGAAGAGAAAAAAAATTACACCAATTCTATATGTGAAATTAAAGCAGAAATGGGTCCAAGTGATACAGTTAGGAATAAGCATGGGTTATACTGAAATGTTTGACAAGCATTCTGTAATGTAGACTCTGCAGATTAGCTGTCACCTCAAAATAGCAGTGGCCGTACTCTTACTAGCAGAGGCTCTAAAACTGAGCCTTCAGCCTAAGAACTGTATGGAAGTGTGAATGAAGGAGAGTATATAGAAACCCATCAAGCTTTGCTAAATAATGGGGAAATTAAGCTGTGAAGAAAAGAAAATAGAAGGAATTAGAAATAACTAGATAAAAAGAAAGTTGAAGAGTATCTTTTATGGCCTTGAAACAAATAAGTGGACATTACAAGGAAAATGACCATTAATTTTCCCATTCTATAAGAATGTACTTAGAAAATGTATTTGGGTTATGGTAGAATTGATTAGGGAGAGCCATAGAATGTCTTGGTTTTTCAGGTTGGTATATGCTAACATAGGAGATATTAGAGATTAGGGGACGATCTTTGTAGTAAACCTTTACAAATACCATAGCTATTCATTTCTCTGCCCTTGCTGGCAGGCAGGATATATGGACAAGTTCTGATGCACATTTTTAGTTCCATAATGTTTTATATCTTTGTTTAAGTCACTGTTGGGAAGCTATTGTTGAAAATAATCCTAGTTTCACTCCTTATTTGTCTAATACTGTGTCTATAATGCGATAAGATACATTATTTTTCCTTTTTGCTGATTTGCCATCTGCTTTGAGCTTTAAATGAAGCTTTTGGGGGGCAATGTTGTGCATGTGCTGAGTGTTTTGACACAATCTGGTTGTTTTGGGTTTTAATGACCTCTGTCTCCTTTGTTGTCTCATGGTCAGTTAATGGAACGCCCAGCAGCCAGCTTTCCACTCCTAAATCTACGAAATCCTCCAGTTCCTCTCCAACTAGTCCAGGAAGTTTCAGAGGATTAAAGGTATGAAATAGCATACGCGGCATGTTTGCGTGATTGTTATTTTGAGTGGCATAGCTTAGTAGTTTAATTTGTTCAGGGGCTTGGGTACAGTAACACATCAAAAAGGAAAGAGTTCAGGATTTGGAGCCAGGAAAACCTGGCTTTTGAATCCTGTATCCTGTAATCTTGTAATTTTGGCTAATGGGCTTCATTAACTCTTCTGAGCTGAAGTGTTTCATCTCTAAAATGGGAATATAAGGTTGTGGCTAGAATTGAATATGACGTGGTAAAATACTATCAGTAGTAGTTTTCTTGTTATTAGCAAAGTGATTTGCAGTGACAAAGCCTTGGAGAACTCTGATTCTTTGAATCATGATTTTACTATTGCTAACATAATCTGACTTTGCGAAAGTCTAAAAAAGAGTGAATTACTTATACAGTACTTATATACACAAGTAGTAACACAAGAACAATATGTTAATTTTGATGAAGAACTTAGAAATAAATCTTAGGTTTTGAATGTGATGTCCTAAAAAAAATCTAAGCAATAACTTAACAGGACTGGCAGTTGGTTTAATAAACACTTTACCTAATAAGTAGAAGAAGGATGAGTGATACCAAATTTGTAAAAATTTCAACAAGCTTAATGTGATTTAGTAGCTCTCAATAATTTAAATTTACAAGGGAAAATGTGCCTGGTAAAATAATAGTCAAAGATTGGAGTTAAAGATCGAGAGTTTTCTTCTGTAGAAACAACCAGACTGTCTTTATGGTAATGTGGTCTAAGAATGCTGAAGCACTGGAGTATGTACAGTGCCGTCCATGTATGTACATGTACATTAACTTTCATTATTTTGGTATGTTTGGTTGACAGTGGAAATACCTTCATTAGGAATGCACTCTCTAAAGTTGGTTACATAAACACTTCAGGTATCATCTAAGTGATTTTCTTTATCTTACAGGTATCAAAAAATATTTTCCTTAGTAAAATGAACTGTCAGAGCCCCACCACTCTTGAGTGAGCCTGGCAAGCTGTGCATCTGAGCCCTACAGAGCCTTGCGGTCTGTGGTCCCCCACTCCTCAAAGGGTCCCATTCTCTACGTGACTCTAAGATTTGCTTGTCCTGACCTGAGAATAGCGTGTCTACTCAGAGTAAACTTGCATGGTTCTAATCTAAGTGCCTGAGATAAAAAAGAGAAATTCCCTTGGAAAAGGACAGATTGTTTCTGTGCCTCTGTGCTTATATAGATTGGCAGGATTTGGACCAAGGCTAGCAGTGAGTGTAGGATTTAGAGTACATAGTTCTCTCCTACCTCTGACTCCTGGAAGCTCCTTATATTTTTAAAGACCAGGCATTTTCTGAAATGCTAAATTGATTTAGGTTAGTTCATAATATGATTTTAATAGAATTCTTAATTGTCACTTCCAAAAAAAGTTAAATAAATTAAAATTCACTAATGAGCTAAGTGTTTTCAGCTTCTCCCCCCCCCAAAAAAACCTGATTTCCCCCAGAATAAATAGGAGGTATACTGTTTTTAATTTTATTTTCAAGGGAACTAAAGTAAAAACTAATTCAAATTGGTTCACCTCTTTTCTAGTTTCAGTTTCATCATTTGTTAAAGCAAAGGAAGTGACTCCTAGGTGCTGATAATTATTAACCTTGGGCGAACCCATCTTGAGCTTTTCAGTGAGCCACTGCAAAGGCCATTCGGATTTCTCGAAGGCCATTGCTCCAGGCAGGGCTAGGGTCCCTGACCTTGGGCTGCATGTGGCCTTCCAGGCAGGTACTTTAATCCCTGCTCATCAAGGTCTTAGTCATCCCTACCTCTTTTTTTTTGTTGTTCTCCATTGGTAACCTGGGCTCCCATCTTTCTTCCTAGTCCATCTTCAGCTCTAAACCCTAGATTCCTCTTCTTTGTTGCTGCCACCTGGTCAGCAAGTACTGCCTGATGCTCAGAGTGCACACCCGGCCCCTCACACATGCCTACAGGCTTGCACAAGATCACTCACATTTCTAGAGTGAAGATTCCTAAAATTTCATAGTGATAATTTTAAATACATGATAATTTTTACTATTACTAAATATTAGATTAATTGTTCTCACTATGCTAAGTGTGTCTTAATTATTATAGTAACACCAGCATTTAGCACACAGTTCCGTGGCACACAGTAAATTTTGAAAGATTACTTATTGGCAGAAGAGATAAAAAGAGATGTTGATTACTAAGGTAAAATGAGATTACCAGTAAGATAAGGAGTAGTCAGCCATCTTTCCAGGACCTCACCCCACCCACTCCACCACACCTGGGCTTTGCTAGCAGCTGTGAGACCTCTTTTGAATTTTCTTTTTCTCCTTTGTTAAATAAGGACACTTGATTTTAAATTACCTCTAAAAATGCTAGGATTATACTTCTTTTAAGTGGCAAAACAAAACAAAACTTACCTAGGAGGCTAGGGGGTCTGTTTCTCTTCTCACTTTAAAGCTGATATAGAATCACTGAATTTTACATTAAATATGAGCAACTAAACAAGTCCCTGCCACACTGATTGATTTTTAGTGCACAATATTTAATCTCATTACATTTGCCAGCAATCCGTGGCATATACTGTCGTTGGGATGAAAACCTGCCTTTGAAATACTACAACTTGGTCATGTTACTTACTGTACAAAATAGCTGATTTCGATGTCATTGTAAAACTCTAGTCAGCATCTGTCCACATTTGCATCATTTTCTCTATTCAGCGACATTACAAATGGAGAATTACAGATAATTACTATGTGTTAGTGCTGTGCTTTTCTCTTCCCCTTCATTTAAAATAGCTTATTAAGATCAATTAAGAGGGAATGTTTGACAATGGAGGACTGTTTTTCATGGGCAGGAACTTTTTACCACTATTTATCCTAGTAAGAAGCTTAATAGCTTTGGGGATAGATCATTTTTTTTTTCCAGAGAAGCAGAGAATTGACAAAAGCGAGCAAACCAAGCCAGGAGAGCATGTGCAGGAGCTGACATTCATGTCTGTTTCCCAGAACACAGCTTCGGCCGGACTTTTTTTTCTTTTTGGGTGGAGGTGGGGTGGGTGGTGGTGGTGGTGGTGGTGGTGGTGGTGTGTGTGCGTGGTGCGTGTGTGTGTGTGTGTGTATATGTAAGGGCCATCTGGCCTACTGGTTGGGAATGAAGCAAAATTAAGTGAAAGATAATGAGAATATGATATTCTGTCACAGCCACCCCCAGCACCCTTGTGCCAATCTCTGGGAATCCTTTCCGTGTTTTAAAACGGAAAGACCCAAAAATGAACATAGAGCGATGTCATGATGTTTACTCTCTGACCACAGAGTGTCAGTGGCATTTTCGTTTGCTCACTGAAAAAGAGATGAAAAACACAGAAGCAGCCCTCCTCCCACAAAAAGGACTCAGAATTTTCTCCTCAGTAGCCGTGTAAGGAAGACAGCTCTGTGCCAGTCATATGCATTCATAAAAGATCATGCTTTCTGAGGGCCCAGACCAAAGCCCAGAGAGGAAGCAAAACTTTCTTCAAGTTGCGAATAATTTTTGCAGGACAGGAGTGTAAGAAATATGGTAGGGAAGGGGAACCAAGACAGGAGTCTCTGGCCCAGGGGAGCCAGAGGATTAAGGCAGACACGATGCTCCCTACTATGCAGTAACACAGAAAGCGAGCCTGAGCCTCGAAGGGAATGAAGCCCAGAGCTCCTCCCTGTGGAGATGAGACAAGATTGTGTAGTGGTTAAGAGCATAAGCTCTGAAGCTAGAGTGCCTGGGTTTAGTCTTTGCTTGGCTATTCACTTAGCTGTGTGACCTTGGACAAGTCACATCACCCTTATCTGTAAAAGGAAATTAGGACCTATAGCACAGGGTTGAGATTAATTGATTAAATATAGAGAAAGCCTTAGAATAGTTTTCTTCTTCTTAATGTAAGCCTTGGAGTTTCCAGGTTCAGTTTTCATATGCAAGAAGTTTTACTTAACAACAAAAATGACATGTAATAGTGTAGGAGAGAGAAAGCAAGAGAAGACAGACTCCATATATTTTATTACTTCTGCTTTTCTATTATGACTTTCCTTCCCAACTCTATTCTTTATCTCTGTTTTCCTGCTCTCTCTGCATATTCCAACTCTATTAGTAATCTGTAGATAATTCTGTTAGTAACAAGTTACCCCAAAACTCAGCAGTTTAAAAAAATAAAATATAAAAAAAATCTATATTCTCAGACAGATCTTGTGGGTCAGAGATTCAAGAGCAGCTTAACTGGGCGATTCTGGCTTAAGATCTTTGACAAGGCTGTCGTCACATGTACGCCAGGCCTACAGTCACCGGGACATTTCCAAAGTGACTCTCTCATGTGGTGGCAAGTTGGTGCTGGCTCTTGGCAGGAGGACTCAGGTCCTTGATGTTTGAATCTTTCCGCAAATCGGAGTGGGTTTCCCCAGAGCAAGAGATCTGAAGGAGCGAGTGCCATGCAGAAGCTCTTTTTGTGACCCAGCCTTGAGAGTCAGGCAGCATCATTTCCTTACTGTCTTAGTACTCACTTATACAGCAGCTCAGTTCAGCATGGGAAGAGAGTACTCAGGACATGAAAATCAGGAGATGAGGCTCGTGGGAACCATTTTGGAGGCTGGCTACCACACCCCTTTCTCTCTGCTTTCATCTCTTTATCAGCCACTCAGAGTTTCCTCCTTAGGCTGCCCCTGCTCCTTCAATGGCCTTTTGTACAATATCCTTTTTGAGGGCCATAAAAATCTCTCTCCCCATCAATTTTGCTGCTTTCTTCTTCCCGTCCTTTTGTTCTCTAGACCCATCACTCCCTGCCCATTCTTTTCTCTCCCCTTCAAATTCTAGAATCCCACCTCCACCGATGTTTTCTTCTCTTAATCCCCATCTTCCTGACCCTCTTTTTTTCCCTTGACCTCAGCCATGATCTCCTGTTTCTTCTGACCAAGCTCCTAGGAGTCCCTTCAATCTAGTTGATAACTTTCCCTATGGGAATATTTACTATGCTTAAATCGCAGCATTTTCTTTGGGACAGATAGGCAATAAAGAGTACTAAATGTGTCATCAACTGCTAGATAGATGAAGAAAGCATTTCCCTGAAATTTAATTCATCATCCATGTCCCAATGTCAGACTTTCAAGGTTGTAGTAACTTAAGGTTTTCAGAGTCAGGGGCACATCTGTGGACATTGAAAGATAAAATGTCTCACGTTTTGATGCTGAAGTGTATGCCCAGAGGCTGTCTACAGTGAGCGTTCTTGTTGGTTGAAGAGAAGAAACAAAAATGTACATTTAGAACATTATCCAACATCTTGAGATTATAAACTGTCTGATGGGCTGATATTTTATCCGATGATGTCTCCTGGGTCTGCTGGTGGTGAAAGATTTTCCAGATTTGTGAAGTGTGATGAAAAGGACTGGTAGTATCTCATCCTGACTGGCAGAGCTAAAATGTACGTCTGTGACCTTCTGAACCTCAAAACTTCTTTTCGAAGCTGTGAAATGTAAATCCACAGTAGCTGCCGACCTTAGACATTTTTTTGCTTTTCCCTGGAGCTTTGGCTTTTCTTTGGTATTTAAAACGAGTTAATAATCTTCAGGACTAAGAGCCTGACTACTTTTATATCCTTTTTATTACCCCAGCAATGTGGCACGGTAGCCTCATCTTTGAATGTAATTGATTTTTATTGACAGAAACAAAAACAAAAGAGGGACTAAGCAGTTTTGAAGACCTCAGTGCTCTAACAAAATAAATCATCTTAATGAATCTCAGACTCTGAAGACAGTGATTTGCACATTGTAGTTGCTCAGGAAATTGACGCATTTGGTGGGTAAATGACTCAGCTGGGCTGAAGCACATCTTTGTGGGGATTTGGGGGGAGAGTTTGCTAAGTCAATCAGTGTAAAAATAGGATCAATTGTAGAAACTACATTTAAATATAACCTACATGCGTTAATCTTAAATGCTCCCTTATTCATGACAGTGGTCATATCAAGAAAGTTGTCTTTGTGTCACATTAGAAATAGTTGGATGAAGTTACGACTTAGAGATTATTGTAGTGAACTGGCCTGTGTCAGCGACCGACACTGGTAGCTCCCATAGTTGGTACTACAGAGACAGGTAGGACTCTCTCCTACCACCCAGGTATCCTAGAACTCGGTGATCCTTCACAGTGAAAGCATGCAGATATTTTTAGCAGGCAGGCATGGCCATACCACCCATCTGTTGCTCAGGATCCAGTAAGCTGACACTTTGCTCCAAAGGCTCACTATAGGGAAGTGCTGAGATTCTGTGCTGGCTTTGGCAGGCCATGTACTCAAATGAGGTGGCAGCACTTCTCAGAGGAACAGAAAAGCACAAGTCAGCAGGTTCCACACAGCCTCTTTCACAGACTTTTGAGCCGGCTGCATAAACCTTGTACGTGCACAGATAGTGGATTCTGTTTATCACTGTTGGCCACCATTAACCAACCACAAATCTCGAGGGCCTAATTTTGCCAAATGAAACCAAGTCTAAGGTGTGTCTACAGATAAGAATACTTTTTATGTTATCAATCCCTAGGTGCTGATTCAGATTAGTTGTTCACATATCTCATTACTAATACTAAAATATTTCAGGGAAAATTATCACAAATACAATATAAACATGACAAAGCTTGCTGTTTTTAAATGCCTGCCTAACACAACAATTGTAATAATTTACACTGGCTTTCCTTCAAATGGATGGAATTGATGTTTCTGATACTTTTTAAAAAATGATAATGGAAGCAAATCTGTTTACAACCAATATCTAGTATACTGATAAAAAAAAAAACAAACAAAAAAACTTTAGTACATTTCAGAGGTCTTTTTTGTGTGGTTTTTTTTTTTTTTAAATAGGATTTGCCATCACCCACTGCTTCTGATATTAGTGATTTCCTAGCTGTATTCAAAGGTCTTTTTAAAGAAAAGAATTTTCTGAAGCTCTCTTTATGTGAGGAAAGGCTGTGAATTTATCAATTTGTATATTATGTGACTAAATTACAAGAATGTGACTATAGTTCTGTACCTGAAAACATGCTCTAAATATACCACAGTGACTGTTTTGATGGGTGAGTCAGGTATCAGGTAGCATTTCTTAGTTTAGTGGCCTTGCAAGACTTCTCTCCCATTTTTAGGGGAGGGGAGAGTGTGAGACTAGCCAAACAGCCCCTGGGACCTGCATTCAGACGTGAGTTTAGATTCTGACTCCACATTTGCTGTGGCATTTGGGCAAGTTATATAACCTCTCTAAGCTATGGTTTCATCACGGATCAATGGAGATGATGGTGGTATTTAATTCATAAGATATAAAGGACTCATTTTAGGACTTGGCACAAAGTAGGAATTCAGTAAATTGTAATGAGTGTTGTCTCCTCTTTTCTTACAAAGTTGGTATTTGGCCATAGGTGACTTGCAATGGTTGGAGTATTGGGTGAGTGTCAGAGAACTTGAATTAAGGTAGCTGAACAATTAATTACAATTGCTGCCAGAAATTTCCTCCACAGAGATTCTCAACCTTGACTACACATTAAATTTTCTGTGGAGCTTAAAAAATACTGATACCTAGGCCCTACATCCAAGGAACCGTTAATCTAAGTTGCAACTTGGCAATAGTTTTCAAGTCTTTCCAACATGTATAGTATTTCCTAACGTACAACATGTACAGTATTTCCAAACTAAGAAATGCTACCTGATATCTGACTCACCCATCAAACAACAATATTCTGAAGGTAATTTTGTTATAGAGTTTAAAAGTATAAGAATTATATTGGAGGAAAAGCTTTCCCAAGAAACTTCTATAGACCAGGGGTTTGCCTATGACCAAATTTGGCCTATTGCCTGTTTTTCTAAATAAAGCTTTATTGGAACACAGCCATGCTCATTTGTTTACATATGGTCTGTGGCTGCTTCTTGTTACAACAGCAGAGTTGAGTAGTGGTGACAGACCATAGGACTCACAAAGGCTAAAATATTCCTTCCTGGCTCTTTACAGAACATGTGTCTGACCCCTGCAGTAGGCCACTTAAAAATTGAATCGTAGTTATATTTTCCAAGATGCATTCAAGAAAGTCAACTCACTATGCAGCAGTATCTCCCAGATTCTGTTCAAGTTCTTCCTTTCATGAAAACTCTAAATAGTGTCCAGGTTTTCTTCAAAAGTCAATAGTAATGTGCATTGATATAGCCATTTTTGCTACTTTTTAAAAGAATTGCCCATTTCTGAACAAAACTTTGCATTTTTAGTTTAATACTTAACATTTCTCTTTAAGTTTTGTTTATAAAAATTGTAATAATCCACTTATCAAAGAAACGTAATGTACGACACTCTTAACTTCCTGGCTAAAAATGCAGAAAGCTGAAATGTTACCTGTTATCAGATGTGCCCAGTCGCCTATGAATGCCTTATTAAATGATGCTAGCAGTTGAGAACACTTTATAGCTTTTTCTGCTCTGTTGCTCTGTATTCAAGCTTTTTTTTTTTTTTTTAAGTTCTTAGCAGAAGCAGATTTTTGTGCATTCCCTCCCTTGCTTAGAAATGTGGAGTTGCTGCCGCGGGTGGAGTGGATGGGCGAGGCAGCGGTACAGGTCACAGAGAATGTGTTCTGTATCTCCATAGACTTCTCATCACCTTCCTTCCTTGGCCAGTCAGTACTTCTTCAGGAAATATGTTCCCCTTCACTCCCCACCCCTAAACACAATTGCATCTTTCTGAACCAGTTCGTAATTATGGAAGCTCTCTTGAAAGAGCCCAGATGCTGTCATCCATTTATGCTTTATTGAGGAGGACTTAGGCACTTTCTTTGTGCTGTCTCAGCATCAAAGTTGCTGATCGAAGCATGAGAACTCATTAGCATTTTAAGAGATTTTAATAACAGTTCTTAGTGGGACAATAGAAATGGGACAGGTTTCATCAGGAATGCCAAATTTGAATCTCTCTGGTGCTAATTCAATCCGTGCTTCAATAAGAGAATAAATCTCTTACAAGGGACAGGGAAATGCTTACATTGTGTCCGGTAAATGGAAAGAATTTCATAGTCATAGCGTTGTTATCCCCTGGGCTTTCATTGCTCTTTGTCTGCATGCCGCTCAGGGCGCTGGGAATGCTCTGCTTTATAGTTCACAATAGACACTTCGCATTTGCCGGGGATCTGTCCAGAGATCTTGGTGAATACCCAGCTTTTCTTGTGCCCTTGGAGCACCGAGCTACATTCCTGGGAGGTCAAGTGAACTTAATCACTGACTGTGTGAGTCAAGTGTTACAAGTGCAGATTCGTGCCTTAGCAAAATGGCTTCCTCACTGAACCTCAGAGTCGCTGGGAGCCATCAGAACCTTAGAGACTATAGCCTGGAATGTACAGGTTTCTCGGACAGATTTTAAGTACACACAGATGCCTCTTTGTAAGATTGTAAACTTCTGGGTGGTGATGAGCATGTCCCTTCACCCTTGTATCCTAGAAAAATCCATCACAGGTTGTTGAGGGAGGAAGGAAAACTGTCCCTGTGTCTGATCATGCCCCTGTCTATCCTGCTGTGCTGGAATAAAATGATCCTCTTTATTGGTTCATGTTTTCATGTTTTTAAGGAAGCTTTATTTTTGAATAAGAGAGAATATCTGGATAGAGATAAGTCACTTCTGTTAACTCAGTATAGGTTTTATTTTTTAAAAATGCTTGAGGTTTAACATTTAAAAATAATCATTCCATTTGACAGTTTCGAAAAATGTTCTTGCCATCATTTTTGGCATTTCCTGGTGATACAGAGAAACCCTTGTCAGGTGCACACGAAATGGCCTTCGGGTTGGGCCCTACACCCTGCCCTCTCCACGAGGCAGCCCCCTCTTCTGAGGCTCCAGGCTTCAGCCCAGTCACTGTTCTCTCTTAGTCTCAGGGAACCAGCTTCCACCACCTGCTCTGTCTCCTGGTCTCTTTCCATGTTCCTTGCTGCCTCTGCATCTCAACAAAACTAGATTTTAATTGCTGGACTGTGCATGGAATCCGGGTAGATGGGAGTGGGGTTTAATAAAAATAAACAGTGGGAAAGTCACAGTGGTTCACAAGAACTCAGTAAGCACTCTGAGGAGCCATCCATCCATGTGAATGAAAATGAACAAGGAGGTAAAAATGTCTACATGTTACCCTCTTTCAAGACTTTCTTCTTAGAGAGCCCTTGACTCAGAACACTTGCAGTGAACTATAACTTATTCAAATCAGCTCAAGGGAAGGCCTTGTTAGAAGAATGTTACCCCCTCCCTGGAGAACTGAGCAAGCAGGCCTGGGGGAGCGTGGCCACAAAGGCAAGTAGGTCTTAGGACCTCAGTAGTGGGCGTGGGGCCTGCACACTTTTCCAGGCCAAGCGTTAGGAGGTGAGATGGGTACTGCCCAGCTCGCAGGCCTGACCAGCCAGCTGCAGCCTGAGGGTGTGGGGCTGCCTCATCCTGGGCTATGAGATGTAGACATGCATGTGAGCTGGTCCCTTACCCGGGCATTGACAGTCCACCTCTGTATCACAAATCCAGGGGCAAGCAATGATCAAAAGAGACCTTTCTATTTATCTTTTGAGGTGTAACTTTTAACTTTACAAAAAAAAAAAAAAAGACATTCCTCCTCTCATCTTTATTCCATTAAGAATTTGGCTGATATGAATTTAATTTGAATCTCTTGTTCCCTTGACTGACAATTTTTAGTCTAGGAAGGGTTGAATTAGAAGCGGAACAGACTTGAAATGAATTATTTAGTAAAAGATTTCTTCTAACCATTGTACATTTCGCAATTCAAAAACACCTGTCAGTCACTCATTTCAAGACTCTATGCTAACCATTTTAAGGAAGGCTACGAATATATTGATTTTACATGTATGAGCTAATTTTAATTCTTTAGCAAATCTTTGAGCTAGGTGCTGCTACTGTCCTATATTCAGAGCAAAAAATAAGACTTGGAAAGTTTAAGCAACTTAAAAAAAGAGATTTGAGTTAATGTAAGTAAAATGCATGGGGAAAAAAAAGTGGTGGGAAACAAATTGGGCAGGTAGGTAGGGGGACAAACCGTGGCCTGAATGCCATGCTGGAGGTTTGGGGTTATTCTGTTGGTAACAAAGGCCAACTGAGGTTTTTGCATCCTAGGGCTGATATCAGTACCATCTTGTGGAAGTTTCTCTTGCAATAATGTGTGCAGTGGGTGAAAGTAACTAAGGAGGCCTTTGATGAGATGCCAGGAGAGACCGGAGGGGTTGGGCGCTGGGTGGGAGCCGTGGAAACGGAACAGAGTAGAGAATGGTGTGGTTTTCTTGTCCGCTTCCTTTTAAGTCCCCTCTCTGGGCTTTGGTTTTAAACAGTCTAGCTTTCAAACAAACATTCGAGCATAGACTCTTGCTTATCCTGAAGTTGCCTTGATTTCAGTGGCGGGAAAAAAAAAAAATGAATTTTAAAAACTGTCTACTAAGTACCTTGTATTGAGGAAGCAAAATCATTGAATTCCAAGGAGCTGGGGATTTGAGTGAGTGAGTGCAGCCTTTCCATCACGTTAAGGGAGGCCAGAAAGGGACATAGACACACACGTTCCTATTCAGCTACTTGCTATGTCAGAGTGAAGGAGAAAAAGCAAACCTATGAGAAGTGTGTTTGCCACTCAGGACAGAAGCTGATTCCACGTCTCTCAGCAGTGCTTTTCCGTGCCCTTGGGTTTCTTAACAGGACACACTGCTGCTGGTTTTATGGTCCACACACGGTGCTGTTACTTGGGATCTGAGAAAACAGCCCCCAGTTCTTACATGTCTCTTATTCTTGAGGGTCGTGTTTTATTCAAGAACTTCTGGATAATTCTGTTTGAAAAAATGTTTGTAAGTATGCGGCTATCCTGGCGTTTGAGCCAAACTCAGAACCTGTGAAGTTCTTTCTCCACTTCACCTGGAAGGAAGGAGTGGATCCAGTGTCTCTAACTGGTGGACACTCTGGGAAGGGCGGTTCCCTGCCTTGAACCTGTGTTGTTTATGCTTTTGTTTAGCAAGTATAAATTAAGTACTATGTGTCCAGTCACTGTGCTACGTGTGGGGGACGTAGTGGTAAAGAAGACACAGCCATCGCGGGGCAGACGCTACCGGAATAGTTTTGGCATAGAAGCATGTGTGTAAGCATACCAGTACACAGAACATCGAAGATGCTTTTCAGTGTTTGGTAGGTCCTTTGGCCTTGTAAGCTCTTGGAAGGAATAATTGAAAGGAGGGAGGAAAGGGAAGGGAAGAAAAAGGGAAAGGAAAGATCAAAAAGTGAGTTTGAAAGCCTAAGAGCCTTTGGTGATTAAGAAAACCTTTTGTAAGTCTACAGAACAATAAACTTCATATGAATAATATAATGTGAATTTAATTTCCCTAAGAACTAGAGCTATTTCTGTGTTAGAAGGGAAACTTCAGCTTTTTGTTAAGTTGGAACCTACCTTTTAAGTTTTATCTTTAATTTCCCTCTGGTTGCTGGTAATGAAAATCCTTACAATGCTCAAGAGGGATTTCTGCTGTCTTAGGGTCAGTAAAGGAGAGGGTTGAGCCAGGGCTGCACTCTGGACCCTGAGTCCACAGGAGGGTGTGGAAAGTGATGCATCTTAGGCATGGGGGTAGAGTTCTGAGAAGGCGTTGACCGTAGCAGGGACTCTCCGAGGTCAGCTACAGGGGTAGCTATGGGATCTCTGGACCAATTGCTGGCTTTCTTGGAATTATCTATGGTTCTGAGCCTCATTCTGCCAACTGTAGTACCTTGTACAGCTGCGATGCCATATAAGTCTCTTTTACTTTATTTCGTTGAGGTCAAAAGTAGCACAATATCAAAGAGAGTAACATACTATCAATTTCTCGATAGAAAATATTATATCTACAGAAAAAAATTCATTAATGTGTATATTGGGAGAAAGGTGAGAGGAAAGGAAAGGCAATGCTTCCTCTATTTCTGTATCATTGTATCTTTGCATTCTGTAAGCATTTTCTATTATCTGTAAGCATTTTCTATTAGCTTGTTAAAGATTGGTCAATTTTTTCCTGATAAATAGTGGTTACTCTCTTCTTTTAGCAGGTTTCTGCACATGGCAGATCTTCTTCCAACATAAATGGTGGAACTGAACTTGATCGCTGCATGAGTCCTGAAGGTAGTTATCAACCTGATGATTACTTTCACAAAGGAGGTCATCCATATGAACTTGGTGGCCA
The DNA here is from genome assembly GCF_902729225.1 of Pteropus medius. Classification (NCBI taxonomy): domain Eukaryota; kingdom Metazoa; phylum Chordata; class Mammalia; order Chiroptera; family Pteropodidae; genus Pteropus; species Pteropus medius. The sequence goes on along the minus strand of NW_024346667.1, from coordinate 7,863,595 downwards.
CCCCAAATCCACTTGAGCTGAATTATGACGATCTAAACAGGGATGTGATCATGTCACCAGTTAAGCTATTTATCCTTAGTTGATGGGCCGCGCCAAGATATGTAAAATCTCGTCATTAATCAAGCTATCCCAATTTCAAATTTTAGACTTGGGCTTTCTTTATTTTTCCTTAGTGGCAATCTGTTCATAATTGCTAAATGTAGATTTTCATTTCTCTCAATTAGTTATCAAAAGTGTGTTTCTATATTTGACATCTGCAGTGTACCAGGCACTGGGCATAGATTGTGAAAAGTAGTTGATCTTAACCACTTCCTCTTCCTGTCCCCTGCCCCTCCCCCACTACCACCACCTTCTTGAGAAGACTTAGAACTAGGAATTAATCTGAACAAGGCATCCTAGCTGGCTAGAATTTTCTTTACGAAAAAATCTTGAGAAATCTTGAGAAAATTTAAAAAATTAAATCCCAACATCATCCCCTTTTTCTTACCCAAGAGTTGACAAAAAAAGTTTAAAGTTTTAGTTAGACTTCTTGTTTACCAAAGTGAATCACTTATTTTAGCTGATATTTCAGAGATTTGTTGTGTTTATTGGTTGTGCTGGTGTCTGATTTCAACCAAGAAAGTCAAAAGAAAGTTGTTGATTCAAATGTGCTATTCAGAAAATATGCTCAGAGCCTTTCTCTAGTTTCACTATAGACCGAGGAATAAATGCACTGCAATGTATTATTTTACAAGTAGGTAGGAATCAAGATGAGATGCTGACGTTTTCTTTCGACTTTGCATTTATCCTTTTTTTACAGGCATGAATGGAAACAAGTGCTCTGAATCATCTACTCTTCTTGAGAAATACAGAATTGGAAAAGTTATTGGCGATGGCAATTTTGCAGTAGTCAAAGAGTGCACGGACAGGTGAGTGGATAGTAAGGATAATCATTTGTTCTCCTACACAAAGATTTCTCCTTGGAAAAAGTCTGTCCTTGGGACCAGCTATTTTGAATGCCCACAAGCAATTTGACAGGGAAAAATATACGTATACACATAGAGTATAAACCTGCTTTATATTTGGATTGTGCACTATGTCAGTTCTCACCCATGAACCAGAGAAAAATGAGAAAGAGTAAGATTTATTTATTTTTAAAATCTCCTGTAGTATTACCTGTGCCAGGACAGTGCTGTACTTATATTAACATTTAATTCCCACAATAACCCTCTCCTTTAAAATTTAATTACATATGTCAGTAGTTCAGGATACATGAGCTCTGACTCTTTTTAAGATCAGCATCTTAAACTTCTGCCTATATTAAAATTATATTTTTGTCCAGCTTTATTTTGTGTAAGGTCCTAAATTCTCAAATGGAAAGAAATCCATGCTTTTAAATTCTAGGCCTTTTGTAAACAATATTAAAATTGGAAATGACACAGATTAGAAAGTCTTTGTGTTCATACGCTGCTTCCCTACCTGTTCTAAGTGGTAATTTTGATCATTTGTGGGGAATTTTTCAGAAAGTTCTGGTAATTACAGTTTTTCTAGTCTGCTACATCTCCAGTGAGGCTTTATTTCTCCTTATCCTGGTGCACAAAGTAGCTTTCTGTCCTCTAAGTCTTTGTACTTAACTCCAATATACAGATTGCTGCCCAGGTAACTAATTAAGCATCTAAAATATGACTTCTGAAGACTTGTTAGAAATCTGAGGCAAGGTTTGGTTTATGTCATGGAGAAGTAATTTAAATAAAAGTTATTTTTCCAAAGTAGACCTCATCAGTGTGTACTGTGACCACCTGGCAAAGGCAGCTGTGCTTGAGAGAACTCATATCTTCCAAGAATACTGCAGTGTTCTTTGTTGAACTGTTTTCCTATACTAAAATATATTTTTTGGCATGTTCTGATTAAAATATGTTAAAGGTGATTAAACATTAAACAACAACATCAAAATTCTGTGTCCAAGTAAATGATCTCTTTAGTATCAGATACAGGCATTTAAAGGTATGGGTAAGATGGAACTTAGGCTGAGGAATAGATATTGAAAATCTAGGGGATTTTCAGTTTTGAATTATGGACTAATTATTGACTAATGGATTAATGTCAAGATATGTTGATAACAGGTAATTTTCAGTTATTCGATTCATTTTTCTTAATCTGTCTCCTCAGAGAACTATTTTGAGATTTAAGTATAGGAAAAACAGTTTCCCGTTCAGTTCTGATAAAACAGACTTTAAGTACTTTTAATATGCAAGTTATATGATAATATAATTATTAATATTTATAAAAGCGGCTTAACAGTGTAGCGTTGGATTTTTTTTTTTTTGGCGGAGGGAGTGGGAGATATGTACCTTGCCCCCTGACCGCATTCAGCATCATCTCTGATGTACAGAGGAAGAAGCCGGTCTTTCTTCTCCAAGTCTGTGCTGTAGAAGAAATCAGGAATGATGATGGTACCTGTGATTTATGTCTTTAAATGGCCTTCCTCTGATCATTCCACAGGTCCACTGGGAAGGAGTTCGCCCTAAAGATTATAGACAAAGCCAAGTGTTGCGGAAAGGTATAGTATATATAAGTGCTTCGTGAAAGAAACAGAAGCTTGTTGAGATGTTTATTGTGCTTGAGGAATTTAAGGGGGAGTTGACAAGCAGGAATAGACCGTTGATAGTAGTGGGGGAAACACTATCAAGCCCCCCTTGCCATTTTTCAGAAACTTTAATCCTAAAACAGGAAATGGATTTGATATCCGGCCTATCAAAAATAAAATAAAATAACAAGTTCTCTTCTCTGAGAGATGCCTATTTCAAAAGCTAGCAACACACAAAAGGTATGTCAAAAGTTGTGATGAGTCTGAGACTTTACCCAACTTTCAAACTAATACATTAGCCTTTCAGCTTTATAGATTCTGGCAAAAGATGCAAGATTCCTGGGTCAGAGACAAAAATCTTTGTTACTCGTGGCACAGCAGATAGCATGAGCTGCATGTTTGCATTGGTTCTCCTTAACTCCCGAGCCCCACAGGAAGTGATGCAGAAGGGCCCAGCTAGATGCGTGCGCACAATGGTTTTCTGTCACAGTGGAGGATCTCCAAGTCTAGGAAACCCTCAGTCTTATGAGGGAGCTGTTAGCAAACCTACCTAACCTTTGTCCCAGAGGAGAACATTATTTTATCATGATCAGAAAACAAATCTGCCCTCTGCCCCGAGGGAGATCCTGTCTCTGTGTTCCAAGGGTATTTGCTATACAGACATCCTTGAAAGGATAGCTGGTAACAAGAGCTGTGCAGAAGCACCATAAAGAATTATCTCCCCAAACGGATGAGCTGTTTTCTTCTGCCCTACTCTCAAGCTGGGGCTGGGAAAAGATCAAATGACGCAATGCTGCCAGACTACTGATATTTTAACTGTGTTTAAAAAGATCAATATGACAGCAGCGAGAAAGACCTTTTTAGATTCCTTTGTATTAGCATGGCAGTTAAGAGAGCAGGCTCTAGAATTCACTGTCCAACACTGGAGCTACTAGCCACCTACTGGCTACTGATCCCTTGAAATGTAGGTATTCTGGATTAAAATGCACTGTAAGTATAAAATACACAATAGATTTGAAGACTTAGTATTAGACAATGTAAGATTCCTCATTAATATCTTTTGTATTTGATTACATGTTGAAATGATAATCTTTTGGGTATATTGAGTTAAATAAGTTATATTATTAATTTTACTTGCTTTTTTCTTAATGTGGCTGCTAGAAAAGTTAGATTTCCATATGTGGATCATAATTATATTTCTGTTGAACAATGCTGCTCTACAACTAGATCGTATGAAGTTTTATCCTGATTGTGCCTTTTTCGCTGTGTGATCTTGGAAAAATTACTTAACTCCTCTGCACCTCTGTTTCTCCCTCTAAAATGTGGTTATTCACAATATCTAAGACAAAATTATAGTTAAGGTCAATTGAATTAAAGCATAGAAAACATGTAGAAAAGTACTAGTATGTAATAAGAACTTAACCCATATTAATTGTAACATTACTATGCCTGAGGAATTGAGGATTTATAAATAGGAAGATTCGATATGATGGTAGTGATTTTATATTTATGAAACTCCTAAACTGGTCTTCATTGGACATTTACAGAATTGTATATTTTTAACAGAAAACTTAAAGTATTATGGTAAAGTTTTAGCAAAATCTTCTTAATTCCCCAGAATGGAAAATTCAAGAGGCAAAATTGTCATATACTTTTTTTTTTTTTTTACGACACTGTGACAGCTACTAAAGCAGACTGTGCAAAATGGCCCTCTTTTCTTTGAATAAGTAAGGTTTTCTAAATTTTCTTCAATTCTATGGCTTTTACTTATTCTAACAATAGTGTTAAATTTTTCAATGCAGAGCCTTTTTTCCAGGTATAAGTGTTACTCTTTTTATCTGGTATTGTGTAATTTAAGCAGAATGTATCATAATTTTGGGAGCCAAGTTCTAAACAACTGTATTTAAAAAAAAAAAATTCTGTGGTAGGGATATTATTTACCTGATTAAAATTTAAGCAGCTGTTTCAGTAGTTAAAAAAGATCTTTCTATGCAAAAGAAACAAACAAACAAACCAGTCTAGTACACTAAATGCTGAGGCAAAGGAATAGGTCACTTCAATCATTGGATCTTGTTTTTCCTTGTTATTGAATATCATTTGTTTTTTATCATTTATGATCGTATACTTATTTTTATCTTCACATTTGGTTTATTTGGACAAGTATTTCTACATTGACTGTATAAAATTATAATTTCAAAACTCGATTTATCCCAAATAAGTTGATTTTCCCATTATGATTTGTTTTGAGAAAAAAAAATGCTCTAGGGAATTTGTTTTTTAACCCATTTCTCATTTAGAAAAAAAAAGTGCAGCTCGCTGCCAACATTAATTTTACATAAACACGCTCTTTGAGGCTGAAGCAAATCTGATTTTCACTGTGAAAATAAAATATAAAAACTGTTCTTAGAGTTATTTCTAAACAGAACTTGTCTCTAATCCTAATGTAACAGAAATGTACACATAAGTCAGATTTATCAAATGACTTTGGCTAACGACTAAGAACAATGTTAACATCATATGTAGGAATACTACGTTTTCTATAATTTGACATTTGTAGCAGTCGAGAATAATTATATTTTGTAAATGGAAATACCACTACTAAAAACGGAATTCTATAAATAGAACGATGTCATTTGTTTCCAGTGGCTATCAATATATTAGAATGATGTGAAAATAATAATAGCGAGATATTTCGTGGAAAACTTTGGGGGTAAGGTCAGGACTGTAATCTGCGAGTTATCTTGGGGTAAATACTGTAGCAACGAGCACCATCGGCGAGTATTCCCTGGACAAAAGAAAAATGGGTTAAAACAAAATTTAGGGGGAATCATTCAGCCACTATTCTGGAGTATTGTTGGTCACATCTGCTTTATGCGTTTTACACAGAAAATTAATGATATTGAAGATAATATCTGCCATTTATTCAAATATATTATCTAGCCAGGCTTGGGCATATTGGATCTTCTCACATTATGTTTAATCACTTGCAAAACAGATGTACCAATTTTACAGATAAAGATTCAGATTAAATAGCTTTCCACAAATCACACAGAGGCAGAGCAGTGATTGGAATTTTGGTCTCATTGGTTACTCAGCCTATGCTTTGGCTAACCTACTGTGCTCCATCTCTAAGTCCAAGTTCATGAATAAGAACCTGGGGAAAAAATTCTTAACCTCTCTGGTCTTCTGTTTGCTCTTCTGTACTATACATCAGCATTTTTAGTTAAACTTACTTATTCACCTAAAATTACATGTGTGTGCAAGATACTATGTTAGGAATAGGGTATTTTAACTTATATTTTAATATCAGTTCTGCAAAGAATATTATGAGAGTTTGGGGGGAAGTGTATAAGAGAGAAGTAGGTAATCAGTGAAAACTCCACAGAGCAAGAAGCATTTGAGCTGGACCTCCAGCAGTGGGTAGGATGAAACAAACAAACAAAAAAAGACCTTCCAGGTGGTCAACACAGGCTAAGCAAAGGCCCAGGGATGGAAAGCATGTTGGTTATTCTAAGTAGGAGATTATGTCAAGATCTGCCTTGGGGCCAGGTTTATGGAGGCTGTTGAGAAGGCTATGGTGTTTCTAAATTTAAGAATTCTTCCATGTCTAATGTTCTAAATAATATTCATTCTAAATAAATATTTATTGAATTCCCACAGTGTCTGAAGCTCTGAGCATTCTGTTATGATGCTTCGAAGGGATCTTTCCTTCTCTTCCCACAGTTTTGCATTTATTATCTATGCATCATGGGCCCAGACAAGACATAAATCCAAATGTATGCTGTAATAGTTTCCTGAGGCTGTTAGAGTGAATTACCACAAACTTGGTGGCTTACCGCAACAGAAGTTTATTCCCTCACAGTTCTGGGGGCTAGAAGCCTGAAATCCATGCTTCCTCTGGAGCCCATAGGGGAGAATCTGTTCCTTGCCTCTAACGAAGTAGCTTCTGGTGGCTGGTAGTGTTCCTTGGCTTCTGGCCACATCACTCCAACCTCTGTTTCCATCTTTATATCACTTTCTATTCCGTGTGTTTATTTTTTCTCTTCTGTCTGTGCAGTCTCCTTATGCTTTTTATCTCATAAGGACAGTTGTGATGGCACCCAGATAATCCAGAGTAGTCTCTTCTTTGCAGAATACTAAATCACATCTGCAAAGACCCGTTTTCCAAATAAGGTGATATTTACGCGCCTCGGGGACTTGATATCTTTGGGTGACCATTATTCAATCCATGACATATGTCCACCACAGAAAATCACATATAGTGATTTAAACATTTTATCTCTGACTGTATGAGCCTCAGTAATACTCACTAAGTAATAGGGATACCGGCTGTAAAGCCAGTGTTGGCCGAGAGCGATCAATGCCTGACATGTTTTTTCATTCACTCAAGCACTTCAGGACTCACTGTGCCAGTTGGTGGAGAGCAAGGTAAACCACAAAAACTCTAGGACGACGAGGTGAGAGCTGTGGCTGGAATAAGTACAGAGGGCAATGAGAGCAAATAAAAGGAGCACCTAGCCCAGCACAGTTGAGTAGGGGAGGCTGTTTAGAGGAGGTGAGATCTAAGCTGGTCCTGAGGAATAAATAAGAGTTCACTGAGAAGTGGGGAAAGTTCGTTCCAGACAGAGAAACTACTTGCGCGAACGCCTAGAGGTCTAGGCGGGAGAGCGGCCGTGGAGATGGAAGCGAATGGATGGGTTCAGAGGCTGTTGAGAAGAGAGGCCTGGCAGGCTGGTCACGGACTGGCCAGAAGATGAGAGAAGGAGGCGGGTGCGGTGTCCCCCGTCTGCTCTGGGCAGCCAGGTTCATTCAGTGAGATAGAGGACACAGGAAGAGAGGACTGTTTTTGTGAGACTGGGAAGGATGCAGACAAGATGATTGGTTTGGTTTGGGAGATGTTTATTCCCTAATCCACCCCCTCCCCCTCTCTGTTCTCTGCTCTCTCCTTCCTTCTTTTTCTTCATCTTCTCTTCCTCCTTCCCCGCCTCTCTCCCTCTTTCCCTCTCACTCTGTCTCTATATCTGTCTGTATATATTTTGTACATTGAAAACCACATGGCCAAAGATAAGGGAATATCCTGTGCTAAATCAGCAGTTTTCTTTGTCATTTTCTGTTGCACAGAAACCATGGAACACTGCCTCGAAATGATTCATATGTAAATTATTTGGACTCAGAATCCTGAATCACTTAACATAAATAATGGTAGATGATCGAATAATGTTAAGTTCAGTGCGGTTCAAGACAAAGGTGTTGTTCATATTGTGTTTAGAGATATTTTCCTGGAAAATGATCTAGATTACGATACGCATTGCATAAGAAATAGGAAGGTAACATTTGTAAAGATTTTTATGCACGGCTTTCGTTTTGCTTCTGATGACGGTTAGTTTAAAGAGTGGATTGTTTCTTCATAGACAATTGTACAGGCATAGCCAGAGGCTGGGAAACAAAGGCTGACAGCTCCCACATCCCAGCGACATTCGCTGTGTGCTTGGAATGCTAGTCATCGCTGAGTAGGTAACAGGAAGCTGAGATAACACATAGTGGTGGAGAAAAGTTTGCTGCAGTACTCAGTATTCGAAATGTAACACTGCATGCAGGTGGTCTGGGGAAGGTTCTACAATATATCCCAGAAGGCTTTCTGTGGTGCCTTTGATTGGGAAAGATAACTTTGGGGAGGTGTAGTCTCGTTAGGTGGTAGACATCTTATTTTAACTCCAATTTGAGAGCGTTCTTGGGGTACTGGTAATGGGGATTATTCTACGTATGTCACTCTAAATTAGCATCGCAGACAGAGCCTCTAAACAAAGAGAGGTAAATTTACAGACATTTCCAGGTGGGAGGAAGTGGGGAGGAGCGAGGAGAACTCAAGTGTTAGATCTATTCAGCTTTACAATAAATGCCTCTTTCACTACAGTGGTAGTCCTGGCTTCACACAAGGTGAAACACATCCCTTTGCTGGCCTCTCTGCTGTTCACAGAGGTACATCTAACTCTGCTCTTGAGTGTGATTAAGGGAATGCTGGGCACAGACGATGCAAAGGCATCTAAGCACATGAACAAATGTGGAGTGTTTGTGAAGGCTGTGTCCCTGTATTGCTGCTTCTCTCGGGAGGGATCAGGGAGCTATCTGCTGCTTTGTGCTGCTGCTCTGTAACTTAGAAACGTGGGATCGGAAACAGGTAGGAGACCCTGTTCCCAGCCTGCCAGGCTTGATATGTTAAGTTCTGAAGACCACCGTTCTTCTGGGAGATTCAGAAGCATTTGCTGGGTACTAAGCTGGGCAGATGTCACAGTCCTACTCATCAAGGGCAGAGGTCCTCCCTACACAGAGCCTGGTGTGGTGCTGCCTGGATGCCCCACTCAGTGTGATACAAACTCTAGTTCCTGTCTTTCTAGGGAATTAAATGTTTTCAGCTTTACAGCTATCATTTTCATTTTGAAAAATTCCAGCTTGACTTTTATCGAAGCATTCCCCTTTGAAAGGTGATGTGTAGTACAAATGGGGCTTCAATGTCAGAAAACTAGGTTTGCATCCCCCCTCAAAGCACTGTTCTGAGGGAAAAGTGTTAAAACATTACACAAGTACTTTGCACAGTGACTGACAAATACGACTAGATTCCTGGTCATGTCGGTTGTTTTCTTCCCCTACTTCTGTTTAGCATGTGCACCGTCACTTGCCAGCATTTACTAATTACTTGGACAAATATAATGCATGCAATGCTCAAAAAACACAGCCTACCACATGTAGGATCGTGCAGCAGATTTTCTCTGGATGTTATTTATTTGTTATCATTTATACCTCCCAACTCTTGTCAAAAAGCACTTGAGATGACAGAGTAAAAATGCATGTATACATGGATGCGTGAATTTAAGAGAGGAACCATAAATAGTATCCAGATCTAGAAATAAGATAATTATCTTCTTACTGCAGTGGAACACTAAATTTAGTTCTGAAATTCATGGTAGCAAAGCAAAGGGACAATGTGAGGGACACACACTCACGTGTGTGTGTGTATAGATAGATAGATGGATATGGATGTAAACATATGTGTTTGTTTAGGTAGTAAGTGATGTCTCTTATAAGGCAAATTTTATATAAAAGCTATATTCGAATACCTAGAATGTGTTAGAGGGTATTTAGTTCATTTTACAGAGTGTACCCTAAAATCAAAATAATTATTACAGTTGATGAGGATCAACAAATGTGACAGTACTGAGAAGTTCTCATGTCTCGTGATGAAATAAAGCAGTAGTTGTTTATGATTCATGATTGGCATATTGAGAATAATGTCTTAATGCTGTGAGTAAACATTTTGCTACAGTGCTGATCCCAACTGTATGTCTCACCAGGACCGGTATCGAGGGGTATTTTCACAGGAGAAGTCCTTAGTGGTCCCTACAGCTCTGTACGTTTCCTGATTTCCGAAATATAAGATGATAAGGAACATCGTCTGATGAATGATTTCATACCCAGTCGTAGCGGAAGAAAGTTTCTTTTTCATGAATTTCAACATAGAATTCAAATTCATATAGTAATGGTTTAAAAACAACAAAAAATTTTAATGCCCAAGTTGTATGCCACAAGCATGCCAAATTTCCTGCTAGAGTCTTTGTTTCAGAGTATATATGGAAATTAAAAAAGTGTTTCCAGCTGAGTTACAAAGCTCAGTGCTGTGTGCTCAGGCTTTCATGGTGTCACAGCCTCTGAAGGTGTCGAAAGTAATGGAGACACTTCCAGTGTGTTTTATGTACCAGGATGCCTGTTTCTTTTTGTTACTGACAATGAGATGTCACGCTGATCTGTCCTGTCCCTATGGAAACCAAGTAGGCCAGGGTTTGGTTTGTCTCTGTGCCAAAGGAGATGCTTCCTTCAGCATCTGATCTACAGACCGTGTTCTCCAGAACATAGGGGTAGAATAGAGGGTTCTGTGGTTTCTGATCCACCTCTCTAAACCCTTTGTTTGACAGGAACACCTGATTGAGAACGAAGTGTCGATACTGCGCCGAGTGAAACATCCAAATATCATCATGCTGGTTGAGGAAATGGAAACAGCTACTGAGCTCTTTCTGGTGATGGAATTGGTCAAAGTAAGAGGGTGGAGAGATTGCCAGAGATTTCACTGGTGCCAAATTCCCAGACCTCCCGTGTTCATGAAGGACCTAATCAAAGAAGTGTTTTGCTACTGTAAAACTTTACTTATTTATAATCATCAATTTTAGTGGCATTTGTGTCATTTTTTAAGTCTACTCCAGGCCTGTGAAATGTTTTTGTCACCTTCATGAGATTGCCACCGTCGATGTTTTGATACGCTCTTTTGTGTCCTTCAGGGTGGAGATCTCTTTGATGCCATTACCTCTTCCACCAAGTACACAGAGAGGGATGGCAGTGCCATGGTGTACAACCTGGCCAATGCCCTCAGGTACCTCCACGGCCTCAGCATTGTGCATAGAGACATCAAGCCAGAGAACCTCTTGGTACGTCAGTTCTACTTTTTCTGTTCCCACTCATGCTTCTATTCCTTTAAATGACCGTAATCAAATGCAAACAGTGACATTTTTAGGGTCTGTACCAATCCTGCAACAGGGGACTAAGCAAGTTTAAATTTAGAAAATTGGCCTGATGCAAGTCAGCGACCATAAAATATTAATGAATTTCTTAAATCGATCTGCATTTATTATGTACCAGACATTAGAAAATGTATTTTCACTTTACATTTTGATGGATGGTATTGAGTGAAGAAAGGTGAGCAGGAAAATTATGAGGCAGAAAATTCTGAAGAATAAATTGGAGACAGAATTAGAAGCTTATAGGAGACAGAAGTAGAACATAAGCTTCACTTATGTGCAGGACAAAACTTTGGAGATTTAGTCCATTCATCTCAGCTTTACAAGTATGGAAATTGAGACCCAGAGATGCCAGTTTTTCTTTTAATACTCTCATTTGTCGCATTGTTCTATAATAGAAAGAAAATTTTGTTGTTCTACTGTGCTCAGAGAGGGCTCCATGATCTGGAACACTTTACCTTTCCAGCCTCCTCTCCTGTTACTGACCCTTCCTGTCCCATCTGGTCAGTGTGGCACTCACCTCCAAGCAACATTTCACACACCCTCCAGGTGGCCTTAACTAAACATAGCTTCTTAATTGGTCCATCCTGGGTCTGCATTGTAAAGGAATTTTAGAGAAGTCGATTGGGGAGTTTTGCATGCACATATCTCCCCAAACATACACAAAATGTTTGGTTTATATAGTTCTACCTTTTAGGGCTGAGGTAGCATCATCATTACTGCTTGGGAGGTGAAGTTATCTGAGTCTTCTATATTATGTTAGTCCCAACGCAGGTTTCCCCATCCCTAACAGTTAGTGAAGACTTTATCAACGGCGTTCCACCTCATTTGCTTATGTCCATGCTGGTTTCTGTTTGCGGTGCCCTGTCTGTCTCCCAGGAGCTTGGAAAACACATTGATTTTGTAAGACTGTGAGTAGAAGGAAGTATCTTCTTTGACTCAGGGCAGAGTCAGTTGTAGCCAGCACTGGCTTCTGTTGTACTTGCCATGGTGTGCTGATTTTATCTGTTACTTGTCTGTCTCCTTCTCTAGATTGTAAACACCATTGGGGGGCAAGGTTTGTATCTCAATTGTCTTGGTATCCTCAGGGCCTTGAACAGTGCCAAGTAATAACACAGTGGATACAGAATAAATGTTTGGTGATGAACCACTGACAGTCGCTCAGCTAACTAGCGACTGGCACTTGAACATAAGTCTTTGCAGCTTGTGTCATGCTCGCATTACACAAATAATTGTTGAAAGGAATATGCGTTGATGGATAGGCTTTGAGGCCATCCTGGGGACTTTCTGCTTATCTGCAGTATCCATTTTCCCCTCGTGGTAATACTATTTGGTGATTTCTGAGTGCGTATGTAAAAGTATGTGTTTTTTTTTTTCTTACTCTTTTCTCCCTGGAGGGAATTATGTTTCATTTCTATTTTTCCTATTAGGAAAATAAATATCCCTGCCCTGCAAAACAAGATGTAGTATAGTTTCAGTTTTATGAACCCAAAGGAGGAATGGAGGCCAAATTGTAAACTGGGCCTTGGGTTGGAAGTGAGGATATGGCGTCCTCTCTTCCAAAGTGGCCTGTCACCCCTGATGACCTTGCACTGTCCTTCAGGCCTAGGCTCCTCCCCACCTCTGACCGAGTTTAGCTAAGCTTTACAGCGAAGGTGACAGGACTTTCCTGAGTATGACCAGACACAAATACCGTGGTGTTAATGAGGGCACCCCCTTGATTTCTCCCGTCTCTCCATGGCCCAGCTCACCTCACCATGGCGGCTGAAATTATTCATGTTCTCTGCCAATAACGAAGTAGTAGATCCCCGAGAACCGTTGGCTGCTGTGGGGTGGCCTGTACCGCAGCTCTGAGGCCCTGAAAGGGAGGGGCCTGAGACGATAGTGAACCTGCCCGTAAACCACAGGGTGACCCTTTCCAGCTCACTGATTCCACTCTCGCCGCCCATTTCCTCTCTTTTCCACTCACGACGTGCAATGTATATAGAATCTCGGTGTCTGATACCTTGTCCTTTCCCCGGGATGCATCGAGGGGAAGATGCTGTGAAGGGGATGGATGTCGCTCACATGCGTTCCAGAATGTAACCAGGAGATAGGAATCAAGTTCCTCAGCTGCCTGAGCTCCCCTTGATGAGTATTCGCCCCTTCTCCACGACCTGCACCAAGCCCATTGTGTTACCCAAAGGGATGGAGAAGGAAAAAGAGGATAAAACTGACGTCCCGATGAAGCTAATGTGTGAAACAGAAGGGCCGTTGGGTCGGCCTCTAGAAACCCTTCACTGCGCCTGTCTAAGTAAAAATACATGTCTGCCTTTGGAAACCCGACTAGACCACTCAGCCGATTCTAGACGTAGTCAGCAGGTTGGCATTGGCTTCAGGCAAGAAGATGCCACTGAGGCACTAAAAGTCAACACACAGAGTGACTGTCAGCCTCTTCTTACTCTAAAACTCAGTTTTTAAACACCAGGGCACTCAGATGTCTGATTTGCATCCTTTCTTCTGGTAGCAGCGTTATGATTTAAAACCCTGCCATTGCAGATGTATGGGTCGCCGTGTCAGGGAGCACACGGGTGGCCGTTAATGCTGTGAGTTACAGCCTGGCGGTGCCCCGTCAGAGCTTATGAGAGACCCGTGATAAATTCTGCTTTTCCAGGAGTTCTAGGGACCGGGGAGAGAAGAGGGTGGGTTTCTCATATCTGAAGTCCTTCTAAATCATTACGTTGACGTTTTATTTGGAGAACACGCAGCGTTCACGTCGTGGGATCTGCATTCCTCACATTTTTTACGTTTGCGTTCTGAGACCAACTTTTCACAGCGTGTCTCGGCTCGCGGCCGGGCATTTGATCCCCGCGGGGCTGGCGTTCTCACCGTCGCGATTGCCTCCGTCCGCTCAGCAGCTCAGCATCGGCGGCGTGTGGGTGCAGACTGCAGTCACAGCTCTGCGGGCTCCGCTCCTCGCTTCGGGCCAGGCTCTGTTGCCAGGCGCTGCAGCGGAATGGTGACGGTGTTGGTTGGACTGCCTGCTTGGCCATCTGCTAGTCAGTCACCAGAGTTCTCTGTGACTCAGTTTCCTCATCTGTAGAATGGAAGCAACAGTTCTCTCCCTGATTGCCCAGCGGGATGACTGTGGAAGTCCAGTGAGATAATATCGGGGAGAATTTTGAACTCTCCAAAGGCCTATGAGAATGTCAGTTACTGGGGAGAACCGAGCTCTCGGCCAGAACAGTAGGCCTTCGGAGTCCCTCTGCATTTATTCACCTCTTTCTTAAAACCAGTCTCTTAAAGCAATGCCATGTGTGCGTCGGTGTAGTCTTAAAGCAATGTCATAAACGTGTGTGTATTTAGATTTATAGATAAGTAGATTTTTTTTTTTTCCTGCTTTGAAGAGAATCTCCAACTGAGATTTGAAATATACTCATATTATCATTCACATATTTGCCTCTGTCTAGCATTGGGGAGAGATGAATCAGATAAAATATTATTATTTCAGCTTGTCTGCCCCATATGACACTTCCCGTTTGATGTTTAGCCGAGGGAGTACTACTTGCTCAGACATAACTTGGTGATTATAGACTGTTCAGTCCCTTTCTATTTATGCTCCTGCATATGACTCTGAATTCCTTATAGGGGATGTGAAAAACAGGGCTTCTGGGACTTCTGACTATTTGACAACAACTGTTAAATACCCCTAGGCATCTCTAAGTTGAATGTCTAAAACAAACACTATTTTTCAAAAATGTACCTAATGAGTATATTTTAAAGTTATAAAAACAAAATAACAATGACATTAATAAAACTTTTTTCTTCTTCTAACTCTCATGATACATTTAGAATTATAATGTTACTTATAATGTTCTTATCACTGCAGTTACTTAGGGAATTTCTAAAGTCTGGGTTTCAGTAAATGTGTCGTAAATTCTAACTGTAATTCCCTATATTAGATTGTTCTCGTTAATGTTTACATTAAACATAATGGATGGGAAGTTGTCCTAAGACTGCAGCATGACTAAGAACCTGGTTTCTGTTGCTTTAGGCTAAATCATTAGCAGCTTTGAGTATGTTCCTGCTGAGTTGTGGGCTGACTCAGAATGATAAATATCTAGGAGGGACTCGGAAGCCTCACAGTTATTCTGTAAAACTTGAAAGTCATAAAGTCATATGCTGTGTGTGTGTTTTAAGTACATAAACACAGAAGCAGTTATTAAAATACTAAGGAGAAAAATATTCTTAAACTGATGAGCACATCACAAGTAATAAAGGTATATCAGTGTTATCCTTTTTAAAATGCCTATGAAGATTGGGGGTCATTAGCTTGCGGAGCCCCGAGGTCCTTAATGTTTTTATTGATGACTGTATAAATCACTCCCCTCTTTAAGTATTGGACTAATGGCTGATGTTGTTAACATGCTTATCTTGAAAAAACATTATTTTCTAAATTTTTCACCTCCTGTAGTAGTGATTTAGGTCAGTTCATAGTAAAATATGAGGAAAAGCAAACTAAGTAAGTTTAAAGTATAAAAATAGAAAAGAGACGTTAGATGAGTACAGATTAAGTCTCTGCAGTTATTCTCTGAAATTCGTTGTTTTCAAAGTGGACATTTAAGATATGGATAGACAAGCACATTAAAGATTACAGTCAAATCTAAATTATGTTCTCATACACACTTGATTGCTTCCCAAACCATCCATTGCTTATATATAAAATTATTTTTTCCTAATTATGAGACCAATTGGAAACATTTTGGAAACAACTAAAAAGTATAAAGAAAAAAAGTTATCCTCAGTGTTAAGACCTAGAGATAAATTTAACATTTTAGTGCATTAGATGTAATTTTGAATATTCCTTCTTGTTTTATGTAACATAGCAGACATTATGCACATGATTAATATTTATTTGAAATTGCTTATTAGTGACCGTGCAATATTTTATGACAGAGATGTACCACAGCTTGCAAAGTCATTGCCCCATTAACCACTTACATCGCTTCCAGTTTTTAAAAACATAGATAAATTCTGAGATTGGTGTCCTTGTGCATATAACCTTTGGATCCATGTCCATTCCCTTAGGGTTGGTTCTTAGCATTAGATTTACTGGATCAAGGGTTATAAGTGATGTTAAGAAATGTACACATTGCTGAAAGGCTTTCTAGAAACGTTGCTTCAGTTGAAGCCAGAACATTCCCATTTCACCCATGCTGTTACACCTGGTCCAGCATGATGGTTATCAGACCCGATCAGCCAGGCCTTCCAGGAAGGGAAAGGAACAGTCACCGAGCCCTGGTCTGAGCTCGGTCTCGTTTCATCCTCATGCCAACCCCGTATCATCGCGTTTCACAGGTGAGGAGACACGCTCAGAGAGGACAAGTGAATTCCAGCGGTCACACACCCAGAACTCCAGGGGAGTGGTTGCTCATTCAAGTTCAGGCCGTCTGATCTTAAAGTTCATTTTCTTTCTCAACTCCAAGAGTTTCCCCTCTGTAATATTTATATTCATCATTGGCAGTCCAGAGAATAAGTCCAAATTTTAATTTCTAAACTAAGCATGCAAGTCTCTCAGAGCATTTAGTGCTTTAGTGGGCATCTACTGAACACCATTTCTGAGGCTGTCCAGTACCTCACACACAGTCAGTGCCCAGTGCAGGTCAGTTTCCTGCTTCCAGCTTTACGGTCCTCTCAGGTTACATCAGGTAAGCTGCCACCTACATCCCGAACTATTGTGTAAGCATTCCCACCTGTTCATTGTACTCTTTCCTACGTAGGGACCTTTTTGCAAAAGTGGAAAATACTGTTTCTTTCAAATTCTACACGATGACTCTGAAGAGAAAAAAATTAGAACTTTAAAGCATCACGGATAAATCATGGTTTTAATGTTACAAGGAGAGATTTCTTAGTTTATTAGTAAATGTATCTGTGTCTTATTACCTAATTCCAAGGGGAACCTCTTGAAATCACTGAGGGGAAAAAACAACTTCTGATTTTTGGTTGGTTTCTGTTGCAGGTGTGTGAATATCCTGATGGAACCAAGTCTTTGAAACTGGGAGACTTTGGGCTGGCCACTGTGGTGGAAGGGCCTTTATACACAGTGTGCGGCACACCAACTTACGTGGCTCCCGAAATCATTGCTGAAACCGGGTAAGACTCCCCGTGGTTTTGGTTAGTGCCTTAACTCTGGTGGGGAAAGGTGTATTCTGCTCCTCCTGCTGTGTATTCAGATGCCTCCTGGGACGATGGAGGGCAGGAGAGACCGTTCCCTGCATCGTGACTTTGGTCTCAGGAACTTAAGTTTGTGCTTCTACCTTCAAGGGTGCTGGTCTTGGGACTGTGGTGGTAGCCCCGAAGATCGTGGTGAGATTGGGAGAAAAGTAGATGCCTTTGTCCAAAGGCAATTAATTCCTCGACACGGAATGAGCAATTTGACATTGAAAAGACCCTTTTTCTTCACTAAGGCAAGTGGCAGGTTCTGGGAGTAATAGCGTCTTTCTCCCCTTTTGCTTGCTGTTTCTCTAGCTATGGCCTGAAGGTGGACGTGTGGGCAGCAGGCGTGATTACGTACATACTTCTCTGTGGATTCCCACCGTTCCGAAGGTCAGTGGCTCTTTGAATGACAATATTTGAATTGTAAACTCTCTCCCTTTGATCTGGAAGCAGACATTTTACTTCTGGCAAGTCAGGACTAGAAACGGGTTAATAAAAATATCAGTTAAAAATTATATAAACATGCCTTTCACTTTTTATCTTAATTTACAACCTATTAACGTATATTCCTTGAGCGCACTTCTGACGTGAGGCCAAGGCCTTTGCTTGGTGTCGGGCCCTCTGAGCTTCTTAAGGTCATTCTGTAACGCACACCCATCGTCCAGTGTCTACAGTTGCCATTCTCACTCTTTTTCAAAGGGAGTGAGATTGAAAGATCCTGTGATGGAATCTGATCCTTCTAGATAAACCTTTTTCTAGTTTTTAATAGCTGTCTCTTAATTTTTTAACAACTCACTTTCCAAAGCATTCAACTTAGTTCTCATAGAAATAAGAAACTCTCTGACTATATTTTATCTGTTCACATATTACTTAATAAAGTAGAATTCCAAGTACTTTCAGCACAGATAGGCCTGGGAACGAAACGATTGACTCTTGGTGACCATGTACCTCACCTAGCGGGAGCAGAGGTGGCCACACAGGGGGTCGGGTGTGTCACGGAGGGCACTCAGCACACTTGTTACCTGAGTGTTGGTTGCACACGAGGTGAGTGAGGGGCTTCGGCCTCGGTGCCTTTTTTGATCAGTCCCATCTCCTTGTTTGAAGCAAATGAATGATTTGGAGCAGAAGTAGACGTTCATCTAATTTGATGATTTTCTTCTGAGTTTTCTTGAACTCTCTCTTCATTTTAATCTCTTCTTTTGTTCACTTTACAACTATTTGTCGAGCAGCTACTGTGTGCCAGGCACTGAGTACTGGGAATCAAATGCTCAAACATATTCTCTGAGGTTATGGTATTTATAGTGCCGTATTCCGTCAGTAAGTGAGAAATATGTTCATTTCACTCCTCTCCCAATGTTTTATTATGAAAGCTTTCAAATGTACAGAAAAGTTGAAAGTTTTATCTTTTTAAAATGATCAGTGTTTGGTTGAGTTGCATATTTTTACTGACTTTACAGTAAACATAAGACATTCAGTAAACATAAAATGTCATTTTCTCTAATTTTGAGAGTCTCAGGGTGTAAAGACATCACAAGAATATTGATCAGGAAAAATAAACTGAGCATGAGCGCTCAGCTGAGGGCTGGAAATCACAAACATTTAATGAGAGAAATAGTGAGTGAGACCTTGTCCTCGTGGCATGGGTTGGGTTTCTACAAGTGGAAAGAACTTTCTGTCTGGCTGTTCCATCAAGGTCATTGCCTGCGGTAGGGTACACAGTTTGTAAGATTACTGCACGTGGCAGTTAGCATTTCTTAAATAACAAATGACCCCAAAAGTTAGGGCTGTCAGTTAGTTCCGTAGATCAGTTGGGCAGGTCTTCTGGTCTGGGCTGGCTCAGTGAAGGTTTGATGGCCCAGTGTACGTCACTCACATGCCTGATAGTTGGCTCATTGTCAACTGGGACAATAGATATGACTCAGCCATGTGCCTTTCAGCTTCCAGTGGGCGAACCTGGGTTTCACATGATAGAGGATACAGGATTTTAAAAAGCAGCTGGAGAGAGGGCCAGTTCCTCTGCTTGAACGTTTTCCAAATCTCTGCTTGCCTCACCTTTGTTGATTGACGTCCCATTGACCAAATGAAGTCAAATAGGGTAAACGTGGGAGAAGATGAGGTGTGTACATAGCAGAAGGAGAATGATTTGTGGTCAGTTTCTTAGTCACGCTGTTCCCTGACTGGTTTCAGTGATGACCTGTTTTGGGGACTGGTCAATCACAGAGGGTAGTGTATTTTGATAGCTGGTGATCTTGGGGCCAGTTACGACATAGTTCGCCTCCATGGTTAACCCAAGTTGAGACCAGGGACCAATTTTCGAGGAATGTGTGCTCACAACTCCCTCTAGTGTTTCCACTTGCCAGTGCAGCTTGTGAGTTTTTTCTTTGACTTCGCTTTTTACTTTTTAGCAGAAGTGAGACTCAGATGGAACAGATATGTAGTCATCATGACTTGTTACCCAGTGGACAGCAGCTTCTTTGTGGGAACTGGAGATAAGTGTAGCTAATCAAAAGCAGTAAAGCTACATTCTGAAATGTGCTGCCTTTATATGTCATATTCAGAAGCTGGTCCTACAACTCCAGGTAGCTTACTTGACTGAAATTTATGAAAATGCTTTCTTTCCTCTTTCACATGTGGCGAAATACAATCTGGAATGTTAAATACTAGTTACAGAGGCATCGTTACGACAGAGACATTATGGAGAGATTCCAGAACCTACTATAACAAAAAGTATAACAAATTATGGAAATGGGACCTTAAATAATGATAAAGGTGTCTAAATAATGATAAATGTAAAGTAGGATTACATCTCTATAAATTTGTACCTAAAATGAAAATCCTTTAAACAGATATTTCAAAACATTTTCTTTGTTTTATACAAAAGATGATTTTAGCCCAAAGCTTTTTAATTGAAATTGTTACTTGGAGTTTACAGTTTTATCTTCTTTAAAGCTAGTATCATTTTTTTTTTTTTTCTTTAAGGCTTTGGTCTTAGCTTGCCATGTAGTCTTCATTTAGTCTTTTCAACATCAGATTCTTTGTTGCTAAGAAATATGTTGTTTTTCCAGAGGCAATCAACATCTTAGTTATTGCCTAAGCAAGTATGTTCTTAGGGCCACTGACAAAAAAAAAGTAGTATTTGCGTGACTATATCTAGATTTTTTTCTTATACACACCCTGTAAATGAAAGGTTCGAACATCGTTTGTAAAATAGCTTACATTTTCAGGTTACTTTGCCTGATTTTTACCTTGCTTTGACTTACCATAGAAAAGAGAGAATACATGCAAACTCTTTTGTTGTTTTTAAGGTTTTTCTTAATGGACATTTTTAGATTTACAGCACCATGATCCAGGAGCTATATTATTTTAGAATAAAAAAGTGCCCTGAAAATCTCAGCCAGATTGTAGAGTACAAATGTGTTAATAAATCCAGTATAGATTTAATCAGAGTGGCTTTCATTAAGTGTCTGCTAAGAAGGATGAATTATCTTTAGCTTTCTGTTCTTTTATTAAGGGCAGCCTGAAACTCTTTCAGTTCACAGCATGGATCCTTTGGGGTGCATTCGAATTGCCAGTACATCCTAGGGTTTTGTTTGTTGACTCAGGCTATTTTGCCAAAAACCGAAATGAATGCTGTAGACTTGCTTCCAACTTTTTAGCCGTTTAATAACAAAATAAAAGCCATATATATTGGCAAAATATAAACCATGAGATTCCAGAAAAAATAATAAAAGGAAATAGAAAAAAATAATAAAAAAATAATACCGAGTGGGGTCATAGAGAGGAATGGCTCACAGGGACGATTCTGGGAGCGGGGGATTTTTTTCTCTCTTCTCACATTGTCTCCTGGTCTCCTCTAGTTCCTTAAAGGTTTCTGTAAAATCTCATTGTGTTCTTAGGTGTGTCCTTCACTCATTTTGAAGGACAGTTGAGCTGAGTTCAATCAGCAGAGAAATAACAATGAAAAAGAAAGAAAACATTTAGATATTTAGAAAGAAATGGTCGGTACACACTAAAAAAACACAAACACTATTTAGGAGAGCAGTGGGGCTCTCTTGCCTTGCCCGGTTATCTGGCCTGACTTGTGCTTCTCCGTGTGCCCTTTGACTCAGGCTCCAAGGACCAGCAGATGTGGGTTCACCTGGGCTTAGGTAGATGGCGTGGATATTCACAAATCTCACAGACTCTCTTTTTCGTAGAATTGGAATGAGGCAGCCACCCTGTCATATAGCCCTCAGAATTTGTCTCTAGACACTGCCCTCAGTGACCTTTTTCTAGAGATAATACATTTGTCCTTGCCCAACCTGAGGGCTGGCAGCACGACCAGGCTCCTCCCAGATGGCTGGGTCTCAGGTGAGCACCCCGAGCGGGTGGGGCGGGAACTCCAAGGGAAGTGTTTGTACACTTGCCAGGTGAGACTGAACTCCCACTCCTGGACTTCAGTCTTGACGCCCGCAGTCCATCTGAGTTTCCTACGAGAGCTCAAAAGCTAACGACTTTGCGCTCACCCTTGACGCACCTGCCCGGTGCGGCGGGTCTGTGGCTGTGCGGATGCAGCTTTCTGGGAGGTTGAAGATGTCCAGCTTCCTGGAATTTTCCCAGCAGTGTTTTCACATGTCCACGTCACCGTCCATCAAAAGTCAAATCGTCATTTATTCGTTAGGCACCGGCTTTGTTGTGAGTGCACCTTTTGAGGGTGGGGCAGTTGGGCACAGGCTGGGGGTGGGGACAGGTTTGCCTCAGCCTTTGCAGGTGACGTCCTGGCACCTGGGCTCTTTCTCTCAGGCTGAGGTTAGGTGAACGTCAAGTTCCAGTGGGGCGCTAACTGTGTCACGGACGTTTTATCCAGATTCTGAACGCCTTAGGACTCTTTCATATGTTGGCTGCTTCACTAATCTTTGGCTGTTTTATTGGAAAGTTGGAAAGGGGAGAGGCTAGGAGATCCGACGCAGATGCGCTACTTTTCTATTTTCTACTCTTATCGCCATGAGAGATTCAGTGAGGGCAGATGCTGTGATAGTTTTTTTTTGAATGAGGGTTTATCTTATTTGTGGATTCCATTTCTCCTCGAGTCTTTTTATTGTGGCAAAATATACGTAACATAAAATGTATCACTGAGCCATTTTAAGTGTACAGTAGCATCAGCACGTTCACGAGGTCGTGCAGACATCATGCCAGCCATCTCCAGAACTGCGTCATCTTCCCACGCTGAAGCTCTTCACCCACTCGACAAATTCTTGAATCTGTGTCTCCTCTCTCTTCCTCTTCTGTCCCCTCCCTCCGTCCCTCTGGTTCCCAGGCCTATCGAAATGAAGGTGTCAATGCAGTGGAGATATGACATGCCCAAGCTGACAAGACTGGACTGCTCTCCCCACTCTTTCCATGAGCATTTTGTTGAAAAGGAACTGTCTGGTGACTCTGGCTCTTCTTCTGTTTCTTTGTCACTGACAGTGAGAACAATCTCCAGGAAGATCTCTTCGATCAGATCCTGGCGGGGAAGCTCGAGTTTCCAGCGCCCTACTGGGATAATATCACGGACTCGGCAAAGGTACCGTCTAGGGCTGCCTGGTGTCCAGTGGCCCTTGCCTCATGTGGGGCCATAGCCACTCTTGGTATTGAGCTCCAAGTCTGTCTTGACTTTGAGTGTGTGGTTTTTCTTTAAGTTCATTCCATTGTGTAGTCTCTGAAACTCTTAACTAAATTCCGAAAGCCGGACTGGCTGCCTTCCCAGTTTGCCCCTACATCCTCCTTTGCTCCTCTAAGCTCTAAACATTTGTTCTGTCATTTATTCAAGAATTATGTCTTGGACAGACACTGGAACATAGGAATGGACTTGTGACATATCCTGAATTGCCAAAAGGAATAATACTGCAGTGTTACACTGCGGAAGGATGAAAATGACCAGAGCTCTTAGGAGGGAACATCTAGTTTATTGCAGACTCAGGAGATACTATTTTCTCTCCCACTGGGTGTGATTGCCTTGTAGGCACTGGGAGTGTCGCTGATAATAGCTTTTCAGTTCAGATGGCTGAGCTGTGTTGGTTGTTCTTTGAAGCACTTGGTGCAAACTCAAATTTCTGTGTTTATGCTGGAATTAACCCCCTTTCATCTCCTTTATGACAATAAGCCTTCGTTTCTTTCCAGGAATTAATCAGTCAAATGCTTCAGGTAAACGTGGAAGCACGGTGTACTGCGGGACAAATCCTGAGTCACCCCTGGGTGTCAGTAAGTACCCACATCCCCCGGGGAATGCACACCTGTGTGCTCTGTGGCCAACAGTGTGCTTCCTTGCTGTGGCTTTTTGCACATGCAGAGTTCTGCACCCAAGTTCCACGGCAGGTAGAATGTCTCCTCTACGGAGTAAGTGGCGTGAAGCTGGTGCTCTAGGAGAAGGCAGCTGGCACCAGGATCCCATAGTATTCACTTCTGCTCTGTGAGTGACCTGGGCATGACTGTCCCTCTCTGGGCCTCAGTTCCTCCACTGCAAAGTGAAAGGGTTGGCTGGGATGTTCTCTAAGGAGCCTTTCAGCTTCTGCCTTCTGTAGTTCTGGGGTTTAAGGGTTTTCAGGATCTGCCCAGATAGGAGCACATTTCAGACCCTGATCTCTGTCTTTGTGGCACGTGGCCACAGGAGACCTCCTGCTGTGGGCAAGGAGTCCGACACAGTCCCTTCCAGAGCTGGACAGAGGACATGTCGTGTTGACTACGGTTCCTTTGTGCTTGGTGGTGCCTCTGGGTTTAGGATAAACACAGCCCTATAGATGGTGGCAGTAGGAACGTTTGCAAGTCCCTCCTTCCCAGAGGCTCCAGGAAGGTGAGGCTTAGAGACTGCGCCCAGGGCTGTCGCCCACAGCTCCCTGTGTACCTCTGCCACCTCCGCTGTCCCAGACGACCAGTGTCTGGGCTCAGCCTCTCTGGACCCTGCAAAATGACTTGGCTCTTGGGCCAACTAACTTAGATTCTACATTTTTTTATGAACAATAAAGACTAACAGCTAGCTCGGTTCTTGATTAAAATGATAAACTGTCCATTAATGTTGGGGTTTCCGGGAGAAGGATCTGTACTGTATTATGTGGTGTTTGTGTTGCTGGGGGTGGGGGCGGGTCTCAGAACCCCGAGGAACGTCTTCTTTGTGCCTCCGGATACCTGTGCTCGCCTTCGGCCTACTCTGGGCCACGGGAGCGGGGTGAATGATGTGAGGTCTTTCGGAGAGCCTGGGGCTGTGGGATGACAGGAATCGTTTTTAGAGGGTCATTGTTGCCCTCACCTCTGGAAATGGGCCCGTTTGGGAAGAGATGGCGGTGGCGGTGATGGTGGCGCCTGCTAAGGAATAGCGTTAGCCGTGAGAGCCAAAACCGCTGTCCTTGATTCTTTTCTGTAGGATGATGCCTCCCAGGAGAATAATATGCAAGCCGAAGTAACAGGTAAACTAAAACAGCACTTTAATAATGCGCTCCCCAAACAGAACAGCACCACCACCGGGGTCTCCGTCATCATGGTAAGTGGAGCGCACGGCTCTGCCTTGGGCAAGCTGCAGTGTCCGGCCTGAGCGCTCAGCCGGCATTGACCCTTCTAAAGTAAATAGCCAAGAGCGTCCCTCACATGGAAGCTGGTGCCCCCCCCCCATGCTCCTCTTTTCGCTTTGAGATTGGCTTGGCTCGGGAAGTGCCCCATCGGGCCGTCCCCGGCCGAGTCCTGGGGCAGGGGATCGTGCAGGCGCCAGCGAGGCCGGCTGGGCCGGCGCTGAGGAGCCGCTGGCCCCTTCTGGGCATGGTGGCCTCCAGGGCAGCTGCTGCTGCTCTCCTCTGCTTCCTCATCTGGAGAGGGATTCCCAAGCCTGGCTGGGATTTACAGCATAAGGGAGTAAACCCTGACTACTCGAGGCTGCAAAAATAGGTTATTTGAAGTGTGAATTATTCTTTCTTTGGGACTTGGGATAAGAAACAACTAAAGTTGAACAAATGCCATTTAAAAAAAAATGTTTTGTGGCTTTTAAAAGTACAAAACAATGTAAAAAAAAAGTTTTTTTCAGGGTTGGTAAAAGGTTATGAGAAATCAGTAACAATGATCCCCATATTCTTTCAGACTTTGCTTCTTCCAGTGTTTTTAAGGCAGCTTATCTAGATCCACAAACTCACCAAATTAAAAGTGACATTAAAGTAAGTGAAGTAACATTAAAGTGAGCTCAGCAAAAGGGAAAAGACAGACAGGACAAGTAAACTTGACCCAGAAGCACGATCAGCACACCTGACCCAGCCGTCCAGACTCTAGTCCTTGCAAAGCAGCTCCGCACCTCTCCCCAGCTGCTATGGGGCCTGGGCACACAGCGGCCGTCGGCTCGGGCCGGGCCCTCTGCTCTGCCCACACCACTCATAGGATTGGCACCTCAGAGCCAGAGTCAGCTGGGGTATCTTCGGAATCAGACTTTCGAAGGAGATGGGCGGCTGAGCTGTTAGCATCTGGGCCACCCCTGACAGCATGAGGCCTTAGCAGCACCAAAGCCACCTGGGGCCCGACAGCTCGTGATGGGCTCTCTCCACAGCTCCATCATTCTTACCTAGGACAGACCTCTCACCTTCTGGAAAAGGCTTGACTTGTTTCCTATCCAACTAGAAGGAAAGCAGGCATTTATTCTCATGGCACTTTATAGTCTAGGAACCTAAGGAGATCCAGATAGATGTTGGAGGGAAAGCATCCCCATCCCCCCCGTGACTAAGGAATACTGTGTGTGGTACGTTTGTGGAGTGGGCACAGCCTTCTTAGCCTCTGCTGTTCGGTCTGTCTCCTCCCTCCCCCAGACGAGGCCTGAGCCCTCTGAATGTCCTTGCAGCTCCCTCACCCCTCCCCTGCTGGGAAGTGTGCCCTCAACCCGCTCTTCTCTCCCCCCGACAAAGCTTGCACACGGGGTCTTCTGACACGTTGCAGGACTTTGGGGGTGCTCTGTGCCAAAATAATAGGAAGGCCTCTTGAGTTGTGGTTTTCCTGGTGTTTCAGCAGTGTTCTGCAGAAAGCCCGAGAAAGAGTTGTCAGAACTATAGCTTAGACACTTTGAAAATAACCAGCTTGATGAAGCCAACAGCATGAGAATATTTTCAAGTGATTCACTTGTGAGACAAGCACTGATGAGACTGGTCAGGCTGGCCACAAGCTACATTGTTAGGCACCTTCTGGGGAAACTTAGAGAAATAAAAACATTATAGATTGGCACACTTGACATATAGTGAAAAACCTTAAGAGTGACTTGTTAGAATCAAAATTTAATAATCGCGTTATTTAACTTTCATAGTCTCCCAGAGGAAGAACTTTTACCTGTGCTCAGGGCTTATGAGAGTTTCACACTTGTCTCCCGGGTCACTTGTTGACTCAGGTCCCAGATAGGGATTGCTGACCTAAGGCCTGCGACCTGCCGAGGTTCTGGAATGACCTGGCCCTCTGTCCTCTGGCCCAGTATAGGCTCTGTTCTGAATAATGACATTTATACCCCTCAGACAGAACCTATATCTCATGGTTGACAAATGGACTGTTTGCACTTGCTGATGGGAGTTCCACAGTCACATTTCAAATTCGGCTTTAACTGGACGTTTCTATGAATGAACAGCCCATTATTGTTCGTAATTCAACGGTGATTGTAAATGTTGCGTGTTTACATGTATGTTCAGTTGTCACTGAGCATGTGGGCAGGGCTCCATGTAACCTCATGTTCCCTACACAACTCTGCAGGTCGTTAGCTCTGAGGAACCGCTGAGTGACATTATCATGTTCAATACCTTCAGGAGAAATCAGTAAAGCTGGTCTCTGGAGGTACCAATTCTCGATAGCCAAAAAGCCGGCCTGTGAATTTGGCTTTTCCCCAAAAGCAGGGGCGAAAAGGCCTCTGTGGGGACTTGGTGCTAATCCTCACCCAGCTGAGGATCTGAGCTGGGGCACGGTTGTGTGGGGGCAGCTTGCGATGCTTCCATGTTGTTATCCTCACCTCTCCATCGTTGTGTGTGTGTGTTCCGCCCTTGGGAATAGTTTTAAATGTTTTTTATATTAAAAATAATCACAAATGGCTCTCCCTGGTATTATATGCTCTCATAACTGGAGTATGTACGTGAGGCTAATATGGTTTCCTACAGATGCAAATAGTAGTGGAAATAGTGCATCAAGGTTTGCGGTGGGATCCTCAGGTAGCTGTTGCGTAACCGACTATCGGCTCTCACCCCAGTGCTTTCTGCCTTAGCCTCCCAAAGATGGTGCTTGAGGTGAGAAAATCAGAGGATAAGAATGGTAAATAACAGTGGAAGAAAGCAAAGTTGACGCCGTTGTCTGCGTTTTATTTGACAGTTTGATTTGAGAGTTTGAGAGACACTTCCGAGTTTCACTCTTGACCCAGTTCAGACTGTGGGGAACCCCGAAGCAGAATTCTGGTATTCGACACACTTCGCTTCATCAGAGCAACTTCTAATTCTCGGCCCCCTTCAGATCTGCATGCTTGTCTCAGACTTCTGACACCAGCGTCCAGCTCTTAGCTTCCTATCGGTGTGCGTCTCCTGTACCTACTGACATCCTTTTTGGCCAGCCATGCACACCCTGGGAAAACTTTATTTTAAAACTTCTCCGCTTGCCACATTGCCTTCCTTCGCAGATCAAAAGCTGGCAAGTGCACAGGGGTAGGGCTTCAGTAGTTCTCCTGATAAATGCTGGTTTTCACTTAGATGGAAAGGCATCTTTTAGTGAGTGACCGCATCAGATGGGTACCTTTGTTAAGGCTTTTGTTCTCTTTTTCCGACTACATTTCCAAAGATGCATTTTTCTCAGTAAGACAGTGTAGAGGCAGCTTGCCTTTGGGATAAGAGAAGAGAATTATATTAGATAAGATTTTTATTTAGAACAGGCCTGTGGTGTTGGATTGCACTGCATTTTCTCTGACTTGTCCATAGCATGCTGAAGAAAGGACAGTGCATTTGCAGAGAGAGCTTATCATCTTTCCCAGTGGGCTCATCCCAGCCACAGGGACTAGAAAACGCCCTCTTGTGGCAGAAAAGGGAATTATCAGGAACCTGCTTCTCGCCCTGCATCTTGACTTCAGAAGCGATGAATTGAAATGGTGTGCTTTCCCTGCTCAGCGGGGGATTACGCTTCTTTCAGGGGGAAATTTGGGAATGATCCGGGCTTAATTTAAGAGAGAGGAAACTGTTTAAATCGTGTTGCTTCTGTTTAAAGTAAGTCTAGTTTCTGTCCCTGCTTCTCTCCCCGCTTCTCCTGCCTCTCCCGCCGCCTGCATTGCTTGCCTCTGACTAGGTCCAAGGCCACGGTACGTACTAATTGCACCGCGCTGCTTTGTTCGGCTGCACACATGCGTGTCCTCTTGACAGGAAGAGGAAAGGAGAAATAACTGGAGAAGCGTTGGTTTCCTTCACCCAGGATAAGTTTTGTGGCAGAAAAAGGGTGGCTGGGCTGCCTCTCATACTACGGGCTTGGAAGCTTGATAAGAGCGATGCTCAGTTTCTTCTTTGGCTTTCTTCAGTTACCTCTTCTGCAGGTAATTGAAATTGCCCTTGGAAATTGCCAGATGTTCTGCTTGAGCTCGGAAGGAAGGGCCTCTGGAAAACATCTATTTGAGAGTTGACACCAAGTGCCCTGCAGGCAGCCACACTAGTCTATCTTAGAAAGCCCTGTTGTTTATTCATATCCGCACCACCCCCCATCCTCGCAGGGAAGTCAGATTATAAAAGGCCTTCGGATGGTGTACCTTTTAGCTAAAGGTGCCTGAGAGCTGAAAGCTCCCCCACGTTTGCAAAGCCCGGTGAGATGGCAGCTGTCTGGGTCTCACTGGACAAGCAAGAAATATTCAAACTGAATCAGAGGAGGAGAAAAGTAGACTAGTCCCATCTCCCAGTCTAGGGTCAGAAAGGAAGGCAGTTTCCTCATGTTCGTGGCTATTTCTGTGCTCCCTGAGGAGTTGAGTGGCTTAAAAACTTTGGGGCTGTGATGAGGTCAAGAAGAGCAGGTGAGGGGATCGTGGAAGGCCATTGGATCCCCAGGCCCTCCTGCGTTACAGATAATGCAGCCACGTGGGTCGTAAGGGGATTTCTTATTTTTATGACATGTGAGAATCTTTTCCATCTGTAACGGAGAACTTCCTTTGGAAAAGTTGACTATCGAAGCCCCAGCATTCTCATAGGGTTTGCTTACTGTCCCAGGATTCTCTGGGCTCAAGGTCTGGGTATGCAAAGACACATTCAGAACTGAGGCACCGCTCAGAGCTAGAAACGGTTCGCCCCAGGCTGCCGCTCAGGGCCCAGGCTTAGCTGTAGGAGCAGAGGCCACGCACCACCTGTGGCCTAGGGCGGGTGCCCTAAGCCCGCGTTGCTCTTAGGCTTCTGTCAGAAGGGAGGCTTGAGGTTATTTCTCCTCTTCTGTTTCTGAGTCCCGTGCATGCTCTGTGGTGCGCTCTGTCGTGGTGGCTTCGCCCCGGCCCTGGCCAGGCTAACATGTTGTCTCTGCTGCTTTCTCTTCAGAACACGGCTCTAGATAAGGAGGGGCAGATCTTCTGCAGCAAACACTGTCAGGACAGCGGCCGGCCCGGGATGGAGCCCGCATCTCCAGTTCCTCCCTCCGCTGAGGAGAGCCCTGTGTCTGGGGTGGCAGCCTTGGCCCCTGCCCCTCTGGAACCTCCCACACCCCCCTCCCCTCCTGCTGCCACGGGCTGTGAGCGGGCAGGGACCTGGCGCCGCCACCGCGACTGACCGTGGCAGACAGGCCTGAGCCGTGCCGCCCTCCGACGCCGAGCCTCCCTTTGCTGATTGCTGGCTGCCAGGAGCCCAGGACCCTGGGCTTGGTCTTGGTTCACAGTCTGGGCTCTGCTTTCCAGTGCCTGGAGGTGTCATATGCCGCGTCAGCTTGGGTGGCAGATATTCAGAGTGGCTTGTTTTAAATTATCTGAGTTTCAGTTCAGTGGACATTTCACAGCGTCACCAGGAGAATGTGAACTTTTTTCCAGCATCTAATGCATTTTTATAGGAACACTTTGGATGAGCCACGATCTCTCCCTCATTTCAGTAAACTCGAAGTGCTCCTTTTTTCTTACTGAGAACTTAGAACTGCGTTTGTCCCTTGGTGGGTGTCCTGTGAGAGGTGACATGGCACCTTCCTCCTCTGCTGACAGGGACTGGGGGACTGGCTTTCTGGTGGAAGAAACAAGCATGTATGTAAGAGGACAATCTGGTCATCGGACACTCATCCCAGACCGCCAGATGTGCGTCCAGGTGCCTGGGGAGCAGCCAAGAGTGCTGGGCTCCCTTAAGAAAACACTGGATATTTATTTCTACAGAGGATAGGGGAAGGTCACTTTCTTCCCTAGACGTTGTGTGTTTCCCCTCAACTCTTCCCACATACAATTTAAAACTGCTCACGAAGTTGCCCTTTGGGGTTTTTAATGAAAGGCCTGCCGCCTGCGGCCTCCCTGGTGAAGGCGGTTTCTTCTCAGCAAGCTGGCTGCTCGCAGAGCAGGGTACACGCGGCATCCTGAGGAGCCACCAGTCCTGAGGAGCCACCAGTCTCCTTTCGTCGTCTGCTTTTTATCCGGAGCCGGTGGAAACAGCCAGGAAACACGGGAGCACGGGCAGGCCGGGGGCGGGAGGTGCTCTGCAGACGCCCTCTGTCACCCACCTTCTGGAAGGCTGCGGGCAGTTTTCCCTTGTTTTCCAACCCCCTGCTCTTTTTAATAATTGTACATAATCCGTGTATTTGTTTTACCTGCTCATCTTCTAAAGCGGTGGGCCCTGTAGTTCATTCTGATTGTTAGATTTTTGCCTCCTACAAGTGTACCCAACCTGCAATAAACTTTTCTCCCATTGGTGAAAAAAGTAATCGGGTGTAGAGGTGTTGTTGTTTTGGAAAGATGTGTGATCAAAGGCCCAGGGTCCGGCTGGTGCCATTGTCTGTTTTTCGTGACGTCTCGGGCCCATGAATGATGCTTGGGAAGAACGTGTGGAGATGCGCTTTGGTGAAAGTTTATGTGATCATAGGTCTAGTAGCTCATGCAGCAAAAGCTCAAGAATAAACAGATCGTTGGTAGACAGCAGAGAAATCATGGAACCAACGGCAGGAAGGTGAGGCTTTATAGGAAATGGGGAGTCCGGGCATCTGTTCCAGCCTGTCTCTCTGTCACTCTGTCTCTCTCTCTCTCTCGCCATCTCTGCCTCTCTCTGAAATTGTGTGGTCTCCTGTCTCTGCTTTCAGTGCATTTCGGCTCCTGTTTTTTGTTCCCTCATAATGTCTGCTTGCCTGGAGCTCTGACCACAGGTACTGCGTCTGTCCCCAACTTCTCAAGGCGAGACAACTGCAGGGCTTGAAACCATATGCTTTGGCCCTAGATCTCTCAGTTCAAATAGATATCCGAATGAGGTGTTAGGCGATGATTTCTCTCCAGACTGACACTGACTCATGATCCAGAGTCTGGTTACAAAATGTAGCTGGGCGTCCTGGACCCACAGCCACAGCAGGTGCCGGCTTCAAGAGGAGGGCAGATTCAAAAGAGCCATGATGGACAGATCTGGACAATTCTGCTCATCTCGCTCCTCATCAACTGTTTAGAGCCAAAACTTTCATAGCTCCTCATGGAAATGTACTTGTTAATGGAAGACGTAAAGGAAGGAGCATAGAAATGAAAACAGTGGTAGAGCAAGGCCTCTGGTGCTGATCAGAGCCTGAAACCCGACACCCCGCCCTTGAACTGGAAGTTCAAAGATATTTGCTAAAGACTTAAGAAAATACATGGCCAGGGCAGTGCCAGTCACTGGTGACAGGATGAAGGAGCACCTTCTGTCCGGCACATGCTCCCGTCCTCTACGCCATACTTGGGGTGGCTTGGGACATGGTGAGGGGTGGGGGATGGCCTAGAGAAAGGAAGCAGTAAGAACTAGGTGTGGCAGCAGCTTAGCAGTGGCCTGGCACTTTACCCCACAAACACCTAGAGCAGTATGTGGTGTGACTTGAGCCATCCAAGAAGTTCGGTGACATAACCCAGGTCACAGAATTGGTAGGAGACAGAGCCACGATGTGTTTTTAGGTTCTACCAATGCCAAAGCTCTTCTGTTCGGAGGTCCCTGTCATTTAGGGGCAAACCAAGGCCCAGATGTGAGTGGTCATCTGGATAATGATCCTAAATAAAAGTTCTGATACCACAAACACGTTGTGTATTCACTTGTGCATTTAGCAAACAATTGTTGAGCTCATGTTCTCAGAATGCAAATTTAATACAGGTACTTAATTGCTGGGTTCCTCTACTCCTGCACAGTGAGAATGGCATGTGCTTATTTTATGTTCATTCCTTTACTTGAGCAGGTGATCAACATCTAAAGAAACCTTTGAATAAGGGTAGAAAAAGGGAAGTGGTGACCTGCAGAAGCCATGTGAGATGCCTGCTAGGCTCAGCAGTTGGGCCAAGAGTCAGTGAGTGCCTGTCTCCCTCTCATCATAAAGATTGCTCTGATATGGAAATATATGAAATACATTGATTGAAAGCATTTGGCAAAACATTTCCCAGAATTGTTTAATGGATAAGATTGTAAAATGTGAATCGGGATAATGAGCGTTCAGAACAGATTAACCACACTGAAAGGAAGACGGCTGATTAATGATTCTCGGAGAAAGCTTTCAGCAGCAAGTTTGCCGTCTCACAGAAACATAATGCAAGCCACGTAATTTAACATTTTCTGGTACCACATTTAAAAAAAAGGTAAAGAGGAACGGATGAAATTAACAGTATGTTTTATTTAATCCAATATGTTTAAATACATCCAAAGTAGTATTTCAGCTTATGATCAGTATAGGAAATCGTTGGGATAGTTTACATTTTTTGTACTAATTCTTTGAAATCAGGTATGTATTGACAAAGCACATCTCAGCGTGGATTAGGCATGTTGAAAGGCTTAATGGCCATGTGGCCTGCTGCACTGGACAGGGCAGCTCTACAGAAGCCACAGCTCTGTCTTTGTTCTGTTGTTTTATTTTTGGCATGTGATGTGAATGGCTATGTAGAAAGAATGCTTCTCTGTTGTTTTAAATGGGATGAACTGATTTAAAATGATCTCAGCACCATGCTACCCTGAACAAGCCTGACCTGTCTGATCTCAGAAGCTAAGCAGGGTCGGGCCTGGTTAGTACTTGGATGGGAGACCACCTAGGAAGACCAGGTGCTGTAGGCATCAAAAACAAAAAAATAAAATGATCTCAGCAGGTGAAAACACTAGTCCAAACTTGTGGTGTGGAATCTAAGTGTAAAGTCCTGTGATTCTGTTACAGAACCATCCGAGGCCTTGGTGGGCACTCCTTCACGTGAGAGATGTCGGAGTGGAGAACTTCACTGATCACTGTTTCATTAGATGCCAAGAGAGCTGCTTACATGTTAGCATGACCTTCAAGTGCATCGTGAGAAGTATGTGCGTGGTATAGCTGAGCCCTCCGAGGCATGGAGCTGTTCCGGGACCCTCAAGAATTGTGGTGCAGGTACAGCAGTTGTCACCCAGAGGCAGCTGTCCTTATAACTGGGCCGCCCGTCTAGGTGGTCAGACATGCTTTGGAGGGGACGTCTGCGTCATAAGGCGGCAGTCAGCAGGTGAAGGGGAGACTCCTGGCAAAGTGGTAGAAGACTGAGACTAAGGTTATCAGAGCAGGGGTGTGTGCGTCTTGTGAGAGGAAGAAAGTCATTGCTTTGGAGGGAGGCTGATATCTATACAACTTTGGTTAGTCTTAGCCAGTGGATTTTCAGTGGCTATCAGATGATAAAACCCACAGCCTTGAACCCAGAGGCAGGTAGCTGTGGGGAGGAGTTGCCACCATTGAATAGCTGAGGGGGACAATGGATATATTCGGTACAGTGACCATCATTTGCTCCTGTCATTGCCCCTTCCCAAACACAAGCCCTTTCCTTCAGGGTGGAGCTGGGTGCTTCGGGCCCCCAGTGTGGTTGGGGTTCCTTCAACCCAGAAGGGTGAACTGGGAGGGCTGGGCACCTGTCTGTGCTGAGGCTGAAGTTGGGTCTGGAAAATGTCAAATTATCCAAGTCCGAAGCTGCAAAGCAGCCAGTTGCTTCCTGCCAGGTCTGAGGAAGTAGCAAGCCTGCCCAGCACCCCCCAGATCTCGGTTTTGGCAAGAAAAAATATTCCTGAACCTCAGGCAGAAAAATAATTCATGTTTCTGGCATATGACGGCGGAGGCCTCAGAATTCACAGGAATATTTGTGGATTGCCTTCTTTCCCTGCCGGAGCGCCTGGCCGTCGCAGGAAGACAGCTTGCCTAGAGGCTAGACCACCTCGGTGTCATCAGAAAAATGTGATGCCCCTTGGTGAGAGCAATCTGCTTTTCTGGCTCACAACAATGAGGACTGGCAGTGATGTGTATCATTAATAGTAGCCTTGGATTTTTAAAATAGTGATGACGGCGGGGAGGGGAATCTAAGAAATGCATCATGGACTCCACTTTTCAAAT
This sequence comes from Pteropus medius, assembly GCF_902729225.1. Taxonomy (NCBI): domain Eukaryota; kingdom Metazoa; phylum Chordata; class Mammalia; order Chiroptera; family Pteropodidae; genus Pteropus; species Pteropus medius. The sequence goes on along the minus strand of NW_024346667.1, from coordinate 7,828,798 downwards.
CTTAAAAAAAAAAGTCTGAAAGATGTTTCTCCCACTTGTCTGAGAGGACATAGAATTATTATTTATTTTGTTACTTTATTGATTTTCCACTTATGGTCTCTTCCTCCCTTTTTCCAGTTAGGATGTTTAGCAACTTCCCAGCTTCCTTGCTTCCCCCTGCAATGAAAACTGGAGATTCCTGCATGACAGACACCATTACACTTTATGTGACAAAAAAGGGAAGTAGCTAAGCAAGTTGTTCTCCTGGTTGAAGTAGAAAACTCTCTCCTTAGGGTGGGGCGGGGGCAGGGATAGCCAAGAGGAGGTGTTGGTGTGGTTGCTGATATGCATGGCTTATGCAGATTTTGAGATTTAAGTCCCGCCCCCTTTTCAGTTTGTGATTTCACATGATGTCACTCGATGACAGGAGGCTACTCCATGATCTAGAACAGACACCTGGAACTGGCAGAGCTTCTCCACCATGCTGTGTTGAGATCCTTCCAGATGTTTAAAGACACTTCTGCTGCTTGGTTCGGAGGGATGTCTCGTGGGTCCGCTGTGTTCTTCAGCAGTGATGGACAGAACTGATGCAGAAGGACCAAACTGGGCCCACGATTTGCATGGCCAGGAGCTCTTGACATCATACCGAAGGAACCTAGTGAAAGTCTCTCCCCTCAAACTCCTATCTTGATGCATCTAATTGTTGTCTGCTGTTTTCACTCAATTCTAGTTGCTGAAAAGGGTACAAAGTGGCCGTGCAGTCTGGCTGCAGCCAGGGTTCCCCGGCCATCTCCTGTGAACCTGACCCACACGACCTCTGCATCCCACTGCCCCTCTGACAGCGAGGTGGGAGGACATATGGCACCAGGTATGTGTGAGCAGCCCCCTGGCCTTTTGGCTCAACTCTGCTCTTAGAGCTGGATGGAAAAGGGCCGGATTGTAAGGTACTCACCTCACGTCCCACAGCTTCTCATGTTGCCATGCAGGATATTTTGAATCTTCTTGTCTGGTATGCTGAGAAGTAGAACTGAAGTGTGATGTTTTTTTCAGGAGGCAAAACTGTTTGTTTTTATCGATTAATCTGTGGAAGCATTTACTTACGGAGGTTGGCTGTGCTTGGGGACTAAGATGCTCATCTGAGTGACTTGTCCACCAGTTTGTATCGGTGTGCTCGTCAGGTTTTCACCGTCTCTACTCTCTAAGCCCTCATCCTTTGCTCCAGAGATCTTAGTGGTATCTTAGTGGTATTTCTGAAATTACAGAGCCTCAAGGACTAGACTGGTGATAGTTCAGAAAGAATCTGTACTATCTGGGAAGAAAATCTTAATTTCTCGAGGCGACGCATCTGAAAACCAGCCGTAAATCACTGTATGTAACTGAGCTTTGTCCACTTTCCTGAAAGTGAATGATGTAGTTCATTCACTTTCATCCCAAACCATGTTAACTTTTTTCCCTAATTGGTTTACATTTAAAGTAATGCTTTTCTTTTTTTTTTGAGTTAAAACTGGATAAATGTTTGAATGTTAGATAAATCCTAACAAATATTGTACTAAATAGATTCTACCATTCAGAAGCCCTTGTGTTGATGCCAGCTACATTTGTTAACTGAAAATTCAGTTAATTTTCTATACTTCTAAATTTTAAACATGATAAAAGTGGTAGAGGCACTGATTTTCTTCTCAGGCTTCAAGAGGAAGCTGCTTTATTAACTTTGGTTCAGGCGTTTTGAAGCAATATGGCTGAAGTGTCATGTGCCCGGCCTGTGACAGGCATTCCTAACTGTCTTCCACCATTTCCTTACGATTTCCAAAGCACGAGATTTCCAGTGAGGACGTTTAGCTAATGTTACCAGTCACAGGGGTGTTTCCTGGATTCTAAGATATACTTGCCCTCTCTCACATTTTACCGTCTGTTATTTTCTTTAATGGTTTATAAAGCAGTCGTGGATTAGAAATGACATAGTACATAAAGTTCCTTGTTTGGTCATTTGTTAGATACAGGTTTAGTGTTCTCATTTGTGTATGTCTCAGTGAGCGGGAGCTATCTGGACAGAGAAGGCCCGTGTTCTAGTTTTCATTCAAGAGAGTCTCTCATTGGTTGTTCAAATTCTATAATTTAACCAGTTTGACTTTTTTAAAAAAATTTTTTGCAAACAGTTGTTTTATCAGTGTTTTAAAATTAGGAGTGAAAAGATATTGCCGAAAGTTCAGTTGTAAATGTCATTTAATTTTTCTGTCAGACTGAGCTGTTCCACTCTAAATCTCTGCTTTTAGAGAAGAGCTGAATGTGTAGAAAACTATAAGGGGACCCTTTTAGGTAAGGTGCATGAGAACAGAGATGGAACGTCAAAGCTCACAACTTACAAAGAATTTATTTATCCAATACAGACCTTTTCTCAAATATTTTTCACAGAATTCCATACGGCAATCTACTAGAAAAGTAGGATTATACAACACCAAAATGACATTGTTTCTTAGTACAAATTGCTAATCAAAAGGAAGGTGCAGATAGTTTGGTAACAAATAGAAGGTAAGGGGGGGGTGTTGCTTAATACAGCACCTGGAGCCTCCCTTCCCCGACCCAGGGTGGGAGAGGGGGAGCCCCCAAAGGCCCTGCCTCAGCTCGGGCCCAGTCACACCTCAGGGCTGAGCTTTGGTACTTGCAACTTTAAAACAGATGTTGTGAGCCCAAGAACATTTCCATCATTTCATTTTGGTGTGCGATGAGGATGACAAATCACGAAAACATTGTAAATATTTCACACTTGCTATAACATTACATCTTTTATGTTAACCACACAATAAAAGAGCCCTCCCCAAACCATAATTTCCTAGGTCTAAAACATGCTCGAAGAAGAATATGGATAGAAATAATTCACTGAGATGTTTTAAATTACATTTACCATAATTTAAACATTACTATTTAAGTCCCAGAAATTTCAGCACTTAAGAAGCACAATTGTTTGGAAAAATACAGGACCCAAAGTACAGCATAAAATTCCCCTATCCCAGTATTATAACCCACTTCCCTACTAAAATCATATATTTGTCAAGATTACAGATAAATGGGAAGTGTTTTTTTTTTTTTCATAATACAGCTAGAATAAGTGGGTTTACTCACTCCACTGTAAGTTTCCATAATTGGTGAAAATAGACTTCTTGATATGACTAAAAATATAGATTTTTTTTTAAACTACAGAACCCAGCAGCCAGTTTTCTGCTTTGCTATACCCACCCCCAAAGTCGAGCAAAGTCTACAAAAATAGCAATTAACTTTAAAAAATATTTTGCTTAAGAGCAAATTTAAGTTACATTCATATGTGGTAGCTATTTCTAAAAGATGCTCCAGGGTACCCCTCCTGCCCAGGCTGGGGGCAAGGCTGATGTGCAGCTGTCACTATCAGTAGCGGGTTTGGTATTCATGATGCCACCGGTTAAAGTCGTTGTAGAACAGAACGATGCTTCCTGAGGCCATGCCAGCAATGATGCACCTGGGAGAAGCACAGAGAGAGGGCTTACAAACCTATTTATTTCCTAGAGATCTGTTACTAAAAGAACTGCCCTCCCTAAATCCACAAGGTAAAGATGGAAGATGGCAGCACTACAATTTATGAGAAGTAAGGTATGCTTTTTGACGACTAAAATGCAGCCCCAAGTAAGCTTAGAGTGCCACTTCTGACACTCTACAAGGATCCAAGCCATAGCTTTCTCTCCCTCTTCCTTTCTTTCTATTGAAAATACAGCTGGTACACGTAGGATGAAGCACTAAAACCTGAGCAGGTTGATAACTTCTATGCAGGGGCTGGGCTGGAGAGCACTATCTTTTACGTTAGGTATCAGAATCAAAAGAAAGGACCTCCATCTCAAAGTAACTGCTGGTGGAGGATGCAGCCAATAGTCAAGTGGCAGATCTGCGACAGGCAGATAATCAGTGAAGAGTAAGAAAGCAGAGTGCTGACCGTAATCTGGGCGGAGCTCTGCTTGGCAGAACAGTCTATGTCCATCATGCTCTAGGTAGAGCGAGGCCTCGTTTTCATAACAGCAATTTCTGAAGCGATCACTAAAGGCAGGAGCTGCTGCTGCTGCTTGTTCCCCTCCCTGAGACAGTGGTACAGGGAGGAGACTGAGAGCAGGCAGACGAGCCTCCCTCAGAGCTGCCAGGCTCAGCCTATTATCTTAGATCTTTCTCTGTACGGTTTGCTTAAGACCAGTCCTTAGAAGTCATGTTCAGTATCTTTCCTACCTCTTATAAAATTAGGAACTGAAATGTGTCACGACACAAAATCAACTAAACACAAAAGGAGGCAGAAATGAGGGACACAAAAAAGCTCTAAGACCCAGAAAACACATACATAGTAAAATGGCAAAAGTCTTTCCTTATCAGTAATTACTTTAAATGTGAAGAGGTTAAACACTCTAAACAAAAGGTAGAAACTGGCAGAATGGCTAAAAAAACATGATCAAATATATGCTGACAAGAGACTCACTTTAGATCTAAGGACACAAACAGGTTGAGAGCGAAGGGTGGGAAAAGATATTCCCTGCAAATAGCAACGAAAAGAGGTGGGTAGCTATGCTAATACAGACAACACAGGCTTGACGTCAAAATCTGTAGCGAGAGACAGACACTGTATGTCAACATAAAGGTCAATTCATCAAGAAAGTAATGAATTACATATGCACTGATCACAGTGGTGATGACTGCATGTAACAACGTAAATTTACTTAATGCTACTGAATTGTATACCAAAAAGTGGCTTAAATGGTAAATTTTGTTACCACACACAAAAAATTAGGAACTAAAATAAGTGTATATTAAGAGGAAATAAAACTCTAGGTAAAGAGTATCACCCCAAAATTTACCACTTGGGAGGTTTTAGGAAATAAGCCAAATCTCTCAATGGAATCCTCATGGACAGAGATGTGGGCTTTTTACATTAAACACTTTATGACACTTAAAATTTAAGAAAAAAGGTGCTGTAATAAACAGCAATGTGTAACTGGAGCTTTTGTGTCTTAAGTCTTTTCCAGTCCTGGAGACTTCACCTTTGTCCACAGTGGCAATACCATCAGAAAGAAAATCCCACTTTTTAAAAGTATCTTGGAAACCCCAATATCGATTGGCTTTTTTCATTGCATAGGTGACCACCACAACTCAGCCCATTTAAATACATTCCCTCTGCGGTCTTTACTGCCACCGCTAGCAGACCATGATGCCAGTGTTACCTCTGGTCGTAAGACAGGGCCAGGGCCCGGACTCCAGCGTCACAGCCCGGATAGGCAAAGAGCTGCTTGAGGTCCGACACCTGCCGGAGCATGACCACACCACTGTCTCCTCCTGTGAGCAGGTACTGCCCGTCCCGGCTCAGCTGGATGGCCTGTAAGACAAAGCAACATTCAGCAGAGGTGTGGCTCTAGGGGAACTTGGCCCCTGGCACAGGGAGAAGGGAGGGGCAGTGCATATGTGCTCCTGAGGGGCTTTCAGGAAATCAGGAGTCGTGGAAGACTTTTGCCATTTCTCAAAATCAAATGGACAGTTAGGCCATGCTTGAGTTTTTTGTTTCTTTAAATATTTTTTTTCAATTATAATTGACATACAATATTATTAGTTTCAGGTGTACAATAGTGATTTGATATTTATATAACTTATGAAACGATCACCTGGGTAAATCCAGTACCCACCTATACCATACATATTTATTACAATACTGATTTTATTCCTCATGCTATACCCTACATCTCTATGACTATTTTGTAAATACCAATTTGTACCTCTTAATCCCCTCCCCTTCACCCATACCCCCACTCCTACCAATCCAGCAACCATCCAAATGCTCTGTATGTACGAGGTTGTCTCTATTTTGCTTGTTTATCCTGTCCTCTAGCTTCTACATATACGATATTTGTCTAGATCTGTCTGACGTACTCCACTCAGCACAGTACCCTCTAGGTCCACTCATGTTGTTGCAGATGCCTAGATTCCATTCTTTTTCACGGCTAAGTAGTATTCCACTATATATGTGTACCACCTCTTCTCCATCCATTCATCCACTGATGGACACCCAGGCTGCCTCCATATCTATCTTGGCTATTGTAAATAATGCTGCAGTGAACATATGGGTGCACATGTCCCTTCGAAGTAATGGTTTGGGTTTCTTTGAATAAATACCCAGAAGTAGGATTACAGGGTCCACCTTTGTCTCTTGTTATAAGCCTGTAAAGTCCATTTTGTTTGGTATAAGCACTGCTACTCCAGCTTTTTTGTTTCTATTTTCATGAAATACCTTTTTTCCATCTCTTTATTTTAGTCTGTGCATGCCTTTTGATTTGAAGTGAGTCTCTTATAGGTGGCATGTGTTGTAAGGATTTTGTTTTCTTATCCATTCAGCTACCTATGTGTTTTGATTACAGCACTTAATCCATTTACATTTAAAGTATTGTTGATAGATATGTATTTATTGCCATTTTGTTCTTCATATTTTTAAAATATTTTTCCTCTTAAAGAAGCCCCTTTAACATTTCTTGTAATACTGGTTTGGTGGTGATGAATGCCTTTAGCTTTTTCTTGTCTGAGAAGCTCTTCATCTGTCCTTTGATTCTAAATAATAGCTTTGCTGGGTAGAGTAATCTTGGTCGTAGGTCCCTGCTTTTCATCACTTTGAACATTTCACGCCAGTCCGTACTGTCCTGCAAAGTTTCTGCTGAGAAATCAGCTTACAGACTTATGGGAGCTTCCTTGTAGGTAACTGCTTTTCAAGATTTTTCTTTTTGTCTTTAACCTTTGGCATTTTAATTATGATGTGTCTTGGTGTGGGACTCTTTGGGTTCTTCTTGTTTGGGACTCTCAGCACTTCCTGGACTTGTATATCTATTTCCTTTGCCAGGTTAGGGACGTTTTCCATCATCATCGAGGTTTTTCAATTCCTTGCTCTTCTGGTACCTCTATGATGCAAATGTTATGCTTGATGTTGTCCCAGAGGTCTCTTAAACTATTCTTTTTTTTTGGGGGGGGGGAGGGAGGATTATTTTTTCTTGTTATGGTTCTGATCAGGTGTTTTATGCTTCCTTATCTTTCAAATCACTGATTTGATCCTCTGCTTTATCTAATCTACTGTTGATTCCTTCTAATGTAATTTTTCTTTAAATTTCAGTTATTGTATTCTTCATTTCTGACTCGTTGTTTTCTGTCCTCATTGTGTTTCCTATCTCTTTGTTGACATTCTCACTGAGATCAAGTATCCTTATCACCAGTGTTTTCAACTGTGCATCTGGTAGATTGCTTGTCTCCATTTTGTTCTTTTCTGGAGCTTTGTTCTTTCATTTTGGGACATGTCTGTCTCCCCATTTTGGTTGCCTCCCTGTGTCTGTTTCTATGTATTAGGTAAAGCTGCCGTGTCTCCTGGTTTTAGCAGAGTGGCCTTATGTAATAGGTGTCCTGTGGGGCTCAGTGGTGCAGTCTCCCTAATCACCCGAGCCAGGTGCTCCAGGTAAGTCCCTTGTGTGGGCCTGCCTGTTACCGTTGAGCCTTGGTTGCTGTTTGCATGTCAGGCTGATTGGTTGTGGGAACTGGTTGTGACTACAGTGGAGAATCTGTTCTGCAGGGGCTGACCTGACAGAGCATGATTTATTTTAGCAGGCTCTGGTGCCTGCCCAGTCTTCCGTTTGGGTGTGTCTTTTGTGAAGGTGGTTAGGTGGTGCGCTTGTGTGGTCTGAAGCTGGGCCTCTTTGGACAGGCTCTGTGGCAGGCCAAGTTTAGCTGCTGTCCATGCCCTGCTTGGGCCACTACAAAGTGGTCTGCACGTAGATGCCACTTGTGCTGGGCTTGGAGGTGCCTGGGAGAGGCTAAGCTGCGAACCGAGGCCAGCTGCTGCTAGTGCTGGATTTGGGGCTATTTAGCAAGAGGTAGAGAGCATACTGAAGCCAGATGCTGCTTGTTTGTGGTTTGCAACCCCTTAAGAGATTTTTTAGAAATGTCTGCATCATGAGCCAAGAAAGGCCATTTGTATGGAAAAGCCACTGGCTTGAGAAGGCCCACAAATTGGTAATCACCAGGGCAGAGTGAATGGTGTTAGCTAGGTTGATGGAGACTCAGACATGGCATCCGCTGGAGTCTGCACACTAGGACAGGGGAGGGCTCGACAAAAGAACAGTGGCTTCTGTCAGCATTTCTGTCTGGGAGAAAGCTGCCTCTCTAGCCCTTTGCTGAAGGCAGACAATTCAGATCCTCCCCATATGTCCCTGGTGCCTTTCTGGCTGCTGTCCCAGAGCTGGAGCTCAGAGTGAGTAAGTCCATGCAAGGCCCTTTCAGAAGACGTCTGGGACTTCAGCTGCCCTCTGTCTCACTCAGCCACAATCTCTTCTGGTTTCCGCAGCCAGAAGTCACAGGGACTTCTATTCCCGGCACTGGAGCCCTGGGCCTGTTGTGAGGCTGGGACCCCTTACTCCTTGGGAAGCAGGGAGCGCCGTAGCCGAGGTATCCCTCCCAATTCTCAACTGGCTTCTTCTGTATGTCCCCAGTTGTAGAACTTTGATTTGGCTAGACTTCGGGCAATTCTCAGTGATGGTTGTTCTGTAGTTGTAATTTTGATGTGGTTGTGATAGAAGCCAAGCACAGCGTTTACTTGCTCTGCCATCTTGACCAGAACCCATTTTTTTAAAAATTCTTTTTAAGGGCAAGGTGGCAAACTCTTCCAGTTTGATGAATGTTGTTTAAAGGGTGTGTTGTGGATTGGGACCAGCACTCTAAAACGAGGAGCCTCCTGGCACCACTTCAGTTGTGCAGGGGACGGGCTAAACCCTTTTTTGTACTGAGGCTGGTCAGATGGTGTTAGCTGACCTCATATCCCCCAAAACACACTGCTGCACTTGGGGCTATAGCCCCATGAGAGACCAATAATAGCTTTAGCATCTTCACCAGGCTTGTGGGATTTTTATAGCAGTTGGGAAGACAACTTGGTAGAGAATCCCAACTTCTAGAGTAAGTAAGTAAACCCCAGGTAAGCATTTTCTTCTTGCCCCAGGACTGGCTTCAGGCCTGCCAGTGCTGAACAAGAAGTGTAGACAGGGAATTCGCTCTTCAGTCGTGTAGAACAGGCCAAATGTAGACCACTGCCTGTTTTTATGACTTTCTACATTTTTAATGGTTAAAAAAAAATCTAAAGATTTCATGACATGTGAGAATGATATGAATTCCAAATTTCAGTGCCCGTAAACACAGATTATTGGAGTGCAGCCACACCCGTTTGTTTATGGCTACTTTTATAAGGACAGAGCCTGCAAAGCCTAAAATATTTACTGTTTGTCTCTTTATGGCAGAAGTATGCCAACTCCTGATATAAAAGGTCCCTCCCTACCCCAAGAGCTAATCCTATTACCCTTTCCTGCTCCTTTCCCTCCAAACTTTCTTTTCCTAACTTAACACATTTCCTTTCTTCAGCCAGGTGGCACTGAAAGTTCTAAAGTTACAGCAAACACCAGTAATCTTATGTCCACCTGGACACAGTGAGCGTGGGACTAGACTGTGCTAGCAAGCCAGAAAGAAAGAACCTAACTTCTGAAAAATTTATGCTGTTTTCCACCGAGTTTTAGTATAGTTGCCTTAAGTCTTTAACTACTCTTTGACAGTTTTTTAAATCATAGAAAAGGACGGTCTCATAGCCATTCAATTCACATTCATATAAATGCCAACTTTTAGTGGGCTCTTAAATATAGCTTAATTTTAAGAACACAAAAATACATCTAAGTAAAAACCCATGTGTGGAAGATAGTTACATATAAGAAGTATTCTCTAAATCTTAACCAAATACAAATAGTAAGATTTTTCAATACAGGTAAAAATCAATACCCTATTCCTCCATGCATTTCACAAATGGCCACCTCGGGGGGCGGCACTCTGGGAACGGTAATGAAGACTAGGACCAATAATTATTTGCTACACTTATAAAATTCAGCTGATAAAAATTCATTAACCTTATGATTATGGTTCACTTGTTTTATACTTGAGGTTTTTACTGGATAAGTGCTATATTAAAACCATTAATCTTTAACTTCCTGTTCTAGTAAAGAATCTCTAATCCTAGTTCTGTTTGGAATTACATAAAACATGGAACTTTTAAGACTATACATTTATCATCATCCAAAACATTTTTATAAGGCAGATGGCTGCCAAGGGGAAAAAATATTTTCTCAGCCTTTCTTGTAAAGGAGTTGTCAAATTCCCCGGAAGGTAAGAGCCAGGGCCCCGTTTCCTAGACAGCATCCTATCTTCCACCCAAACTGGCATTTGCAAAGTTCTTAATTGTAATATGGCTCCTCAACATCCAGGTTGGGCCGAGACTGGAGTTTGAGAGAACCCCAGAGACACGTTGTTCTCGACCTCTGAAATCCTGAGTGCCGCGCTGGTTTTGAGAGGAGCTGGGGAAGAACTCGTCACTCCGCATGTGCGTAAGGCTGCTTCGCCGTCTGGGTCCCCTCCCCTCCTCCGCCTGCCAGTCTCCTCCCCCTCTCTCCTTTCTCTTCTCATTTCCTCCCCTTTTCCTCTCATTGCAACTTTCACCTCTCTGCTTCCTCTCCACAATCCCTCCTCTCTGTCTCTTCTACTTTCTCCTCTCCCTTTTCCCCTCCTAGCAAGCTCACTAATCACTCAGGTGCCAGCACTTACCAGTTGGTATGATAATGTGCTGGAAAAAAGCAGTGGATTGTTTAAGCCTAAAATCCAGTGGGAAACACTACAGAGGCGGGAAAATGAGTGTGCATGAACAGTCCGCAGAAAGCCTTCCAATACTGCCTCAAGGAACTTCCCTGAGCCTTTGGTACTGACGGGCCACAGAAATTGATTTAGCCAGCAAGGGATTTCAAATTATTTTACAGATTTATTAGTGTAGCTGACAACATAAGCACAACTCGGTGACAGATTATCAACATTATTATTGTAAATAAAGGAGGAAAATCCTCTGCTGTGCACTTGGTTTAAATGAAGTATTACGGGGAGGGAGGGAAAGATAAAAGCAGAGGGGGCCTGCCTTTGTGGTGGAGGCCGTCAAAATGCAACGGGGAGAACTCACCGAAACGCGTGGAGAGAAGAAAGCCGTTTACTAAATTAAATCGATCCTAGGGCAGAGAAGCAGTGAGTACCTTTGACTTGAAGGTAATCTATATTTAGGGATTTTGTTCCTTAATACTGCCTGACCCCAATATTAACTTAAGAGAAGGGGGTGTTCAGACTAGATTTGGGAGAATTTATGTCATCTAAGCTGTCTTGGGTCACGAACGGCAATAGATAAAACGCCCAGGCCAGCTTAAAGTCACACGCGGCAAGCAGAGGCCTTTGCGACCCTCTTCCCACCCCCATCAAGCGCTGGGTCCCCTCACTGACACGATTCACATGCACACCCAGCTCTGTTCTGGAAAATGATAGGAACACCGCAGCTTCCCTTTTACCTTAAGCTGCACCAAGAAGTCTGGAGGTGAGAGAGGAAGCGCCTAGGAAACAGCCTCTCCAAAGAGCAGCCCTTACTCTTATGGAGCCCAGTCTTGAAAAGCTCTGAAGCAAGACTCTGGAAGACCCATCAGCATTACCGTTCCTTGTATACCAAGGGGAAAATGCCCAATTTGCATCATAATTTGAAGCCCAACTCTTGGCAAGTTTGGGTCTTGTTAGTCACACAAAAGTAAAAACTGAAGCTAATTCGAAATAGTCATAATACCTACCACTCGCACTGTCAACCTCTAAAGAGGAAACCGACTCTATAAAGGAGAGTTTTAGGTGTACTCTATTGCATTATTTTAGATTTGATACTCAGAAAACAATGTGCAGCATCTTTCTTTAAAAGCCATTCAGAATGGCTTCACAAGACCTTAAGCAAAACTACTCTTCTGAAGGCTCACCTGGGCTTCACTGGTGACCTCGTGAACGGAACATTCCAGCTTAGCAATGCAGTCAGCACAGCTGGGACGTGTCACGGTTGGTGAGGTATATAAGCCTCATCCAAGCGCTACCTGATTTTTTCTTTTTCTTTCTTTGGCACGAAGAGACTCAGCGACTCATCAGAAGTTTCTTTATCAAACCCCCTCCCTCTTCACTTGCCACACTCTGAGGTAAAAATCTCGAATGCTAGAAAGTCTGTAAAGCACTCACCCTTATGTTATCATCTGTCTCCACAGCGGCCTGGAGTTTTCCATTAACGCTGAATGTGCAGAAGAAGCCGTTTTCGTAGAATATGACACAATGACCCTCTCTTGAAGCCTGAATGAGTTTTGGTTTCAGGCAGTTTTCAGGACCCTCCAAAGTCCTTAACAAGTCTCCATTCATGGAATGTATGAGACATGGTCCTTCTGAGAAAAGAGAAGAAACAAAAGACACAATTCATTTTTGAAATGAGAACAGACGTGTGATCTGAATCTCGAGCACAGATGAAACAGGATTATAATACCATATTACAGTTGTAGAAAGCCTTCAAAATTATGCATCTTATATGTTATTTGTAAAATTTCCTCTGCATGCTTGCTAGATCTCACCTTTCACTTGAGAGAGGAGAAAGCTGAGTCATATACATTCAAGTTCACTCCTCCTCAAGATACAAAGTTACTTTATGAAATTCATTATTCCTAGAGGTGACTAAAAACTGGAGGAATTCAGAAAGGAACAGGACAAATTTCAAATCCTAGAAGAGCTTCCAGAAAGGCTGGGCTTCAGTCATACATGGGCCCCTTTCCCCTATCTCACTAGGGTCCTGACGGCCCTGGGATCCTCGTCAGGGCAGCTTTTGAAGGCCTAAGTGTCCCTCCCTCTCACTGCTTGCTACTGTACAATGGAAGAAGGTCTGTGGTAGTCCACCTTCTCACCACCCCCTCCCCAGATGAATTCAGAGATCCTTTTACCACTTCTTGAAAACTGAGTCTACTTCCTAGCTGCTCCCCAAAGCAAACAGTACCACCCACCACCCCTAGCATCTCAGGCTGACAATCAGGCCGAGATGCTTGAGGAAGACGGGAACTGCTTGCGTGATGAGCAGGTTCTAAGAGGTGTGAGTCTGACAAAAGGAGTAAAGGGAGTACATATGCCTTACTGCTCTCCAGGCTAAATCACCTGGGGCTGCATGGAATCGTTACCTGTTGTCCACAGGACTCCTAAAAGCATGCCCTTTAAAAATGAGGCTCTCAGCTGTTTCTTGACCACTCAGTAAATTTACATTTTTATCGTTCTCAAATACATCCAGGCAGTCTTTGCTTTGCACAGTTCCAGTATGCGTCAATTTCAGTTATCAGAGTAACTGCGCAAAGTACACACTTCGTGGCTAGCTCTTCAGTACAAAACTATGTAAACAACAGATGTGCACCGTGATTGGTGACCAACCACATCGCTGCTTTCAAAGTTGGTCAGTGAGTGGCCACTGTGTGTCTGTTACTCAGTTCATGTACAGACAGCAAACTAAGAAGTTGTGCTGCCTCCTTGTCTCCAGTGATACACCTATGTGACATTACACAAGAATGGACACAGAGGGTACTGGCCAACAGAGATGAAACTGCGGTGAGGAAATGAAGTGATCAAACTGCAAGCGAGGAGAAGGAGCGGACTGTGGGAATGCCGACACTGCTCAGACAGTGTCGGTCTGCGGCCAGCGGACACCAGTCAAGGTGAACTTACTGACATAAATTAGGAAAGTGGTCATAACAAAAATGGTGATGTCCCAGAAAAAGTGATGCAGGCAAAACCCTCACATTAAAGGAACCCTCGGGGATAAAGCACAGAAGATAAAATGTGGAAGCTGATTCAAAGGAGTATGACAACTAGTCAAGGTGTGGAAAACTTAAGTTACACAAAGAGAAGGCAGCAAGCACTGTTCGAAGTGCTCTTGATAAGGTCCTCACAAAGAAATAAAATAATTTAATTCCCAATGCTTCTAATGTTTTAAATTACAGTGTACTAAGTAAATGAGTTTTACTATTTTTTTGTGTCCATATATATATGTGTGTATGTAAAGAATTTTTAAAGTCCATGGACCAATCAAAATTTTCCATTGATTATTAAAATCATTTTGCATGGTTTCAGCTTGCATGGTCATTTTTTGGTCCCACACCACCATGGAAAGCTAAGACAGCCTGTAATATGGTAGGTTCATTTTACATATCTAATTTGGATCACATGTATTATAATCTAAGAACTCAGGTTAGCTCAGGATAGATGCAATTATTGGCTCTAACAAGGCAAAAATTCCAGCTGGTATAGAATTTTTGCTATAGGTATTACTATTTCATTGTTTTGACCAACTGAAATTTTAAACACAATCTTTTGAATATTTAATAAATCTTGTTAGCTAGACTAAATATTATATAGTTTAAGACACAGATAAAGTTACTCAAATACTCTAGGCTTCCCCACCAGATAAGCCTAAAACACATGAGATCACTGTGTTCAGACCCTGGCTTAGGGCACAGGGACAGAGAGATGGATAGACTTATGATGGAATAAGCAATGGAATGGAAACGGCCCTGTTCCTGGTCAGATCCTGATTTGCTGCGTGTGTTCTTGGAAAGCTCGCTTAGTATCTTTGACTTAAATATACGATGATGCTACGAGGACAAAGCTCCAGGCAAGACCAGCTTACGTATCTTTCCACTCCATTCTCGGTGCTGTTCTGGCTCCTGCTTAGTCCTGAGATTTGGAAGTTAAAACAGACTGGGTCAGGAGTGTCCACTCAGGTATGAGATGGAAGCCAGTGTTGCCAAAGTCCAGAACAATGAACAAATGTACAAAGATATCCCTTGTTCCTGCCGCTCTCTTTAGAGCAATGCAGTGATGGAAATGTTCGTATCTGTGCTGTCTACCATGGTAGCCACCAGTCACATGTGAATACCGAGCACCTGAAATGCGCCTGGTGCCACCATGGAACTGAATTTTTAATTTTATTTCATGAGTTAAACAGCCTTACGTGGCTAATGGCTACCAAAACAAATAGCACAGCTTTTGAGAAAAAGGTTCCAAATTCATCTTTGGTAATCTGTTACTAGAAGGCACCCAACAGTACATACATTGTATAAAAGTGCCAGACTTACCTTTAGAACCACTTAACACCAGGCCCAACTCGGCGCAGACTGCGGCACAAGTGATCTCATCATCATGGCCTGTCAAAATGGCCCGAGGAGTGGTGGTCCCACCTTTGGGGAAAAAACAGATTAAAAAAACAAATTATTTCAAGGCCATGTAGGGGTTACCTCCCTCTACTCAGATTAAATAATCAACAACTTGTTCTTAAATTCCCATAATGCCTACATCTCTTATTTACGGCTTAGGAATGTGTCCAAAAATCCTATCTTGGGACTAGATCCAAACTATATGCTATAGTTGGAGGATCACATGTTATTAAACTTCTAATCCTTATGTGATTATCAAGCAGCAATGGTTGAACCTCAGTAAAATAAGTCAGAAATCTAGATTTGAAAATGTCTCAGGCACCTTCCAAATAAAAATATAAGCCCCTTGATTAGATGATTAATGGATGGGTGAACATAAAAGTAGGGACTTAGGCTTGATTCACATTTCATAGAAAGGCAGCTGCCTTCTCTCCTACCTCCCCCACACCTCCTCCGTGGGCCACTGAGACCCCTTGTCATAATTAAGAGTCTGAAGTAGGATTCACGATATCTCAAAGTAGCCCCCTCTCTTACATATCCATTATCTTTACTAAGCTCATATATTTTCCTGATACACAAATCTTAGTATATTTCTCTATGATTCACTCAAAGACAAAAGAAAAAAAATGATTCTTACATGTAGTTCTACTAGTACTGCTTGAAAATTAGGGGAGGGGCTCGAGGGAGGACAGAGGAGAAATACCTGAACAATGGGAGCTGTTTCAGAGCACTTTCACAGGTAGAAGAAGTCATCCTGTATCTTGTTTCAAACTAGAGAGAAAACTGGCCAAAAAGGAACCCAAACCATGAACGGGCCCAGTAATTACAAGTGAAACGATAATCGGCTTGATTTCTGCTGAGCCACAAGGATAAACTGAATTCCATATTTAGCGTGAAGGTTACTATTTTAAGACTAAATTAGTCCTCTACTTTTATAGTCACTAAGGACAAAGACACAAAAAGCCTTTTCATAAATGAGACTGGAGAGCAAGATTCTGTTAGCATTCTGATTTCCTTGATTTGGATTGGTTTTATAGTATTATTGATAAATGACACTGTGTAATCCAAAAGGGGGAAATTTGCTTGGAAAGTAGGTCACTACCACCAGCTGTGGAACTCTGAGGAAAAGAATAACTTGTCATCCTAACCCCAGACACTTGGCTATCCTTGGAACAAGTCACACACTCTGCGGAGGGAGATCTGATAGGTCGGAGGAAATCCAACGGAAACCCACTGTCCTTGGAAAAGCCAAAAAAAATTAACTTCAGTGGTTTTTACGACGGGTCAATGGGTTCTCTGAAATTTCATGCAAAATATATGTACATGCCTATGTTTTGCTGGGGCGGGGGTGGGGAGCTGGAGAGGAGAGGAAGTAAAATAGGTTTTCTGAATGCACAGAGATCCACGACCAAAAACAGGTGAGGAGCCTCAACTATGAAGAGAGGGGCCTAGTTTCTGTGCCTCCAGATCCACTCCACCTGGAGCCTGCAGTTACTTCATGCCTGGCCATTACATGTAATTATTGCAATGTGTTACTGGAGTACATGCCGCACAGCTGTGTTTCCGCAGTGTCCTTCATGGCTTTTGGTGAGTGAAATTGAAGTCGAGTGGCGTCACAGCAAACTATGCATCACGTTGGTGATGCTCCACGCTGCCTGACTCTGGAAAGGGGCCTACCTGCTTGGTGACAAGGGGAGACCTCAAAAGACCTACGAAAACACAAAGGGATAAGGGGAACAAGGGGGTCGTGGTTTCATTTGATTCAGTTTAAAAACTTCTTTGGGGAGAGAAACCTACCTTAATTACAAAGTTTACTTGATATTTCCCAAACAAGAAAGAATTTGTCATAAGAGCATTTTTTTCCTTAAAAAATATACAAATTTGGGGAAATTTTTAAGAAAAGAAACACATAGTTTAAGCCAATCTGAACTACTTAATTTTCTGTTAGAGAGAAGCCTTGCCACAAAAATTAGAAATAGATGTTATATTTTCTTGAAAGTTACCAATACTTTACCCTCATTCATGGTTTCACCCTTTCCCAAGATGCTCTATGTTCCACAAAAATAACTACCATGTTATTTTTGAAATGATGTCTATATCTATTGGCAACTTTTTTTAAAATCGTGAATTAAAATCATTAAGATCTAAGGCATACATTTTCAGTGATTTTTTCCTTTTCTGTTTTAGTTAAGTTACCATTTTATGGGAGAGTGAGATTTGTGTTTTAACTTGAATTGTCTTGGAATTCCTCAGTGGAAAATGAAGGTTTGAAGGAAAACTGATGGCAACTAAAAATCTTAAGTGTAAGCCAAAGAAAACACAGGACAGATGGATAATGGCAGACCCAGAGGACATTGTCACTTAAGCATGTCAGTACTAACTTTTTGTTTTCTAGATCTAAGAAAATTTTCTCAGGAACATGGGGAGGAAGTGATAATATTGCTATCAACTGTATTTCTTTAATATAAAAGAACTGAAATACTGAGAATTTTCTATGACTATAAAGTTAGAGTTTAGTAAGCCTCACTTTAATCCCATAAAGAGGGTTAACATATAAGCATTGTTTCTGTAAACTCAGTTAAAATTTTTATAAATATGCTTTACTTGCAAAATACTAGTTTCCAATAATCCACATTACACCAGTCATTTTTCCCTCCACAAGTCAGGAAGAGACATACACGTACGTAGACTGTAATTTCAAAAGTGAAAAAAGATTTCTTCTTTTCCTCGGGCTTGCTCTCTAAATAAAGAACTGTTTAATGCTAGGACTTTGGCTTCAAAGTTTGGCACAATGTTCTCTAACCCAGGAAGCAGGTTAGACACTTCAGGAAATACTGAGGGGGGGCGAGTGGGGGATGAGAGGAATGGAGAAAAAGGAAAAAAGGAACAAATTTAAAGCATAATTTGTGATCACTGGGCTCTTCAGGTAACTGGTTTCAAACACTCATTGGATTTCTAGTAAGAAGGTTGTGCTGCTGAACTCCCCTCCCCTTTAGGAAAAAATTAATGGCCTTTAAAAATCCACGTACAATAGCATAAGATCGCCTTTCCTCTAGAAAAGCTGTTTCCAGTCTTGTTTAAACACTGATCTCTGTATTCCTTTATTATCTGCTGTGTAAATTGAGCATTCCTTTTATTTTCTCATCAAAAAATCTGTTCAGAATACTTGCTAAATTTTTATAAACACAAACCGTTTCAAATATTAATATTTCACTATAGCGAACAGAATTATATGAGATTCAAACCCAACAGGTCCAAACTGTAAGTTCTACAGATATTTGGGGAACCACTTAGAAAGAAATTGCTAAACGTGGAGGGCATAATCGGAGGCAAAGCACAGACTGTCATGCAGTTCATAGAATCTATTTCTCTGTAGCTATTATTACACATCATCCCGAATCATAGAGCCCAAGCAGTAACCCCCACAGAAAGGAAAGGCAAAACCCCTATATATCTGTGTATACTTCTGTTTGGAAAGCCTAGAAACAAAATCTAGGACCCATACAGCTCATTCTCACTGCCCTTCCCAACAACTTGTCAGCCCACGGAGTTAATACCTATGGAGCGGGGGATCAGCTCAAAGAAGACAATACTGGCCATGTACTACTTTTTCAAAGACCCCACAGCTATCATCAGCTCTCGCTAAAGTCTCTAAACCAAATAAAGAGCAGGGAAAAAAAGTCCTCTGAAAAATATCAGGTTAATTCTTTGATAAAAATTTGCAGTAGGTAATGGATACAAAAAGTCTTTACTTTTGCTTTCTGAGACAGTAGGATCTACCAAAAGCTAGATCATAAAGCAGAACAGATTCCCTTAAGAACCTTTTAAAGTCTTAGTGCTTGAGAAATTGTCATGGTTTTCAATAAAACTGAGAGAAAAATTTATCTTGCTGCTAGTTTAAGGGGCTACACTTCAAACCCATCTTAAAGCGAAATAAAAAGAGAAAGAGGATAGACTCTTGGACTGCTTTGAAAAGCTTGAGCAATTACTTCAAAGGAAAGGGTGTCTTTGTGTGGAGAACAGGTTTATGACTACTGATGCAAATCCTCACTGAAGGCTGAAAAGGATACCCAGTGCATCTTTATGGATGGCCTTAAAGAAAGATGAACAAGTCAAAGGAGATTAAAGACAGTCCAAATCCCACCACAAATACCAGGACACACCAGTTTTGCTTTTCTCAATACATAATAATGAATGAATATCAGTACTAACTTACAGACACTATTATAACAACCCAACCTGCATTTAAGCAGCACAAGATCTTCGCAATACCATTTAGTATTCATATTAGACCTTTTAAAATATTAGGTAAAATGTTTTACACCATTAGTCAGAATAACAAATGTTTTTATTAAATGTGTTTCTTTAGTGCCCTCAAAACACTAAGTGTATTTCTCCATGAAATGGACTCTGAAATACTTAAAAGTTATTCCTGAAAAAAAGAGATGAGGAAACAATAATTTTTCTAGTACCCTGCTCATAAATATCCAATGAGAAAAATACTTCAAAAGACCTTTCTCTCCGTTAAGGCAAAGGGGATTAATAATCCAGGTAAAAATAGACCTGACACATATTTCTGGCAAACTTTGAGTTACATTTTAAAAAATAAAGTTCTTGGTATTTTTGGCATCTCCTCAGTCTTATTAAAACTAAATTACCTTAAAATGCACTGCGAAGTTTCAGCAGCTTAAAATGTTATTAGCAGAGAGAGAATCCCCTTCATTCATTCACCATTTTTTTTCGTACCATCTACTATGAAATAAAGTGTGGTTCAACATTTCCTTATACTTAGTTTTGTAGCAATAAAATTCTTCCAGTTAATACTTAGTTTAGAAGACTCCCGGGCTAGAAGCTAACATTTTCCATTTGTTTACTCATTCATTCCTTCACTTGTTCATTCACTGCACATTTATTGGGTATATATTATGTACCATGCACTGTGGAAACAAGGAGAGGAATTAAATATGGCCTGTATTTACAAATGACTTGATTTTAAATGGTCATTGGATCAGGTTTTGTTGACCTTCCCATGAACCTGCAAATTATAAATATAACTGGAAAGGTTAAAGAAGCTGTGCTATTTATTACAGAAATCCAAACTACTTATTACGACTGAATTTTTATGCAAAATGAATATGTAACATCAAATAAAGTCCTCAGATAAAAACAACATATAATTTTTCACAGTAGTAAAATATAATACCATCTGACCTGTTAGGTAAAACAAAATATGAAACCTGGCTTTGTTAAAAAAATAATTATAAAAGAATACTCATTTTGAAGAAAATATAAATTTAAGAACCTAAATACATAATTAAGTTACTAAGTATAGATTTTTTAAAAAAATCTAAGTATTATGCATTATATGCCAGTCATTTCTTAAAGATGGATACTTCTATTTTGCACATGCCTTTTGTTCCATTTTAATTACATTTTGATTGCTACAAAACATTCACTGAGAGAAAAAATTCATGCAAAAATTGATTACTAAGCTTTCTCTTCTGGCTCACCATAATGGTAAATCAAGAAAGGACTTTTCTGATGCAAAAATAAGGTTAACTGCTAAATGTTTCCCAAACCTGTCCCATTAACTCCCTCATTTGTCAGTGGGAATTACAACACTATGGTTTAACTGTGCAAGGAGAAACTATTTGAAATTTGTTTTATTCATTCTATGTCCACCAACCCTTCCCTGCCACTCCATTCATCATTGTCTCTTTGGTGAAAAACATGTTAATTTGGTTAAACATATAGACTACAGAAAACAAGCCAACTACAGTCAGGGCGTGGTAATCATTATATAGTAAATTTTGGTAGCTTTCTCTTGTAAATAATATTAGAATTATTAATGCAAGACAAGATAATGTTGACATAAAAAATCAATTTTAAGTTCTTGGTTTATATTCTTTCTCCTCCTCTATGATTTACACCTATTATATATGATATATGGTTTATGACAATGGAATCATCCCCTAAAGCTACACTAAAAAATGGGTTTGTGTATATGTACCTATAATTATATACTTAAAATGTAACCCTACTATGGGTAATATTTTAAAAATAAAAAATCCTATCATGATATATACTTTCATAAGAACTCAGTATAACAAAATTATCTCTACAATGTTCTTTGCAAATACTAAGAGTTCTAGTGACATGGATGCATCAAATTCTCTACAGCTGATAGTCCAATGAAATCAAACCGACAATGCAGAGCAGTCTGGTGAGGAATGTGGCCTCTGGTCTAGAGTGCCTGAGTCCGAATCCAGGCTCCAGCATTGCTAGCTATGTGACTTCCCTTGGGCAAGTTCTCATAGTTCTAGTAAGATCTAGAATCTTCAAGGTCCAAGGTAGAAAGTAAAGGCTTATTTATCATCTCTCCGTGCCTCAGCTAAAAAACAAAGATAATAGTAATTACCATACGGGACTACTCTGCGGATTAATGAGCTACTGTGCAAAGTGCTGAGACTGGTCCCCAGCATGTAGTGAGCACTCAGCAAGCATCGTGTTGCTGCTGCTGCTGCTGCTGCTGCTGTTGTTGCTGTTGTAGTAGTGGTAGGAGGAGGAGGAGGAGTAGAATGATGAATATTTTCACTCTCTGTTGTAGATACTCCTTTCAGCAAAAGTATATCTGATTACATGCTGCATAAATGCCAATTAGAGATGATCCTCTAGAGATTATTATTTCTTGTCAAAAAGAAAATATATCTTAATATCTAGAAATTATACTTTGATTTCTCCCTTTCTTCCTTGTCTTAGACTTTCCTAACGATTCACATAAATTCTAATACAACTACTAATATCTAGAAGCCTGGAGCAGGAAGTGAAGTACAGATACGTTATGATAATTAGGCATTTTCCCCTCAAATAAAATATTTTTATTTCTTTGATTATCCAAGTAATACATGTTTATTATAACATATTAAGATAATTTATAAATAAAATGAAAAACTGCCTCCAAATTCCACTATCTATAAATAACTATTGCTAACATTTTTCTGGCTATCATTCCAGACATAAATATATCTAGAATACAAGGTATATACATACAGACATAGATATGTAGTTTGCTCATCTTTATGTTTAACAATACAGAGAGCATATCCTTCAATGTCAATATCACAAATCTAAATACGGTGATGGCTGTACAGTATTTCGTGATGTGGACCTATCATACTTAACTAATGTACTTCTTTCTTCCTACTTTCTTGAGACTTCATTTTCAATTCCCCCTATAGGGACTTGTCTTTGGCCCTAATTCGTTGATAGATCCTCCAGCTGCATATGGGTGTCCAGTAACATAAAGATTATAAAATTCTGCCTCCAATAAAAAATGCAGATAGGACATTACTGAAATGAAATCATATTCATATTTGTTTATGTGCAACAGTAAGATTATTTTTATGAACAGTAAAAACGAATCTTATCTATCCTAAATACTTAAGTCACATAAAATTATCAGTATGTCCTCTTTAACATTTTTAAGGTTCCTTTGTAAAAATACATAAGTAAGGCACTAGTGAAAACTATAAAGGGTTTTCACATCTTTAGTTATTAGAAATATCCTGAATTTGACACCAAAAGCATAGGCAAGAAAAACAACAAATAAACAAGTGGGGCTAAATCGAACAGAAAAGCTCCTACACAGCAAAGGAAACCATCAACGAAATAAATAAGTAACCTACGGAATGGGAGACAATATTTGCAGATCATATATATTTGATAAGGGGTTAGTATCCATAATAGATAAAGAACTAATACAACTCAATAGCAAATCACCATCATCATCATCATCATCATCATCATCATCATCATCATCGTCTGATTAAAAAATGAGCAGAGGATCTGAATAGACATTTTCCCAAAGAAGATATATAGATGGCCAAGAGGTACATGAAAAAGTGTTTAATCATCAGGGAAACACAAATCAAAACCACAATGAGATGTTACTTCACACTTGTAAGAATGGCTATTATCAGAAAAACGAGATAAGTAGCTGCAAGGATGTGGAGGAAAGAGAACTCTTGTGGACTGTTGGTGGGAATGCAAACTGGTTCAGCCACTGTGGAAAAGAGGACAGAGGTTCCTCAAAAAATTAAAAATAGAACTACCGTATGATCCAGCAATTCCACCTCTGGGTATTTATCCAAAGGAAACAAAGACTATTTGAAAAGATATCTGCACCCCCATGTTCAATGCAGAATTAGGTACAATAGCCAAGACATGGAAACAACCTAAGTCTCCATTGATGGCTGAATGGATAAAGAAAATGTGGTGTATAACATACAATGGAATATTGTCCAGCCATTTAAAAAAAAAAAAAAGGAAATCTGCCATTTGAGACAACGTGAATGGACCATGAGGGCATTATGTTAAGTGAGATCAGTCAGACAAAGACAAATACTGTATGATCACACTTATTGGAGGTTGCTAAAGGCAGGTGTCGGGGAAACAGGTGAAAGTGGTCAAAAGATACAAATTTCTGCTTATAAAACAAGTCCTGGGGATGTAATGTACAGCATGGTGACTATAGTTGATATAGCTGAAAGTTCCTAAGAGAGTAGATCTTAAAAGTTCTCATGATAAGAAAAAGTTTGTAACTATGTGTTGTTGGCTAGATATATGGATGTCAACTAGATATATTATTATGGTGGTCATTTTGGAATATATACATGTATCAGATCATTATGTTGCACTACTGAAACTAATGCAAAGTTATACGTTCTCAATTTAAAAAAAAAAAAAAGAAAATATCCTGACCCCACTCACCCCAAGGAAACAAAGCAATCTCTCAGTTGTAGAAAGATACAAACAATAAGAATAAAAGCTAAAAAAGCTCAACAGTCATGAAGCCGTAAGCCATGAGAGGCAGTGAGAATTCTAAGGGTTTTTATCTGATATAAAAACTCTTCAAAATCCAAAAGTCTGACTGAACCTATTTGAATGTTAAAAAAATACTTTAAAAGATAGGGCAATTCTTGCTTTGTAAAAGAAATCAATAGAAGCATTTAAATAATTAATTTCACATAAAAATGGCTCTCTTTTCATAAATTCTAAGGAATACCTAAAGTACAATATCAGGTACAGATGCATAAAGCTGTCATAGAACCTCTCTAACAAAACTAACTTTTGGGAAGGTGGTAAAGTCAGTCCAATATGTTTTCCCTGGAGGTCTTAATTAAATGTATCCTTAATAGCTGTACAATAATGTCACACACACACACTCTTATGCAATATTCTAAAAGCAGAAAAATCCTGCTTTTAGGCTTAAAAAAGGGGGGAGGGAGTAGCTTACAATTTGAGTATATCTGAGTACACTGAGTCTCAATTTATTGAAAGAAGACATTCAAAATTTTCTTTGAGAGCCTATACAACGATACTTAGTTGACTAAAGGGAATCTGTTGTACCTTCTTAGATTAATTCCAGCACTTGTCTGAAATTAAATTTCCTATCTGAGCATAAAGTACTAAAGAAACAACTTTCTTTGGTGTGGTTCTATGAAAGTCTACATATGAAGACGCTCAGTTTCAGTTTGAGGGCATAAATCATCAGTTCTGTTCTCATATTTATATGGCCATAGCCTACGGGCTGAATGGTATAGTCATTTTTCTCTGCAACTAAACAAGGTAAATAAATGTGATATATTGGCACATCACCCCACCACTCTGCATATGGTGCGCATTAAGGTTGTATTCATTTGCCATATGAATATAATTCCTTTTACCACATCGACTATTAGTTACAAGCAGTAAATACAGAGTTGTTTTGCTGGAACCTGAGGGCCTGCATTACATCATGGAGCACTAAACATCCTGGACCTTCTGGAGAATTTCATAGATGTAGTTTTAATGTCACCTGAACTCGAACACTGCCAACATATTGTTTCAAACCCTAGTTGATGAATTCTTCAAGAAGAAAAAAAATACAGGGCAGTCTTAGTGTTAGTACAGCAGTACACACCAAAAATAGGGCCACAGGGAAAGCTCTTGAGATACATACAAGAACTCATGTTCTTGATAAAGAATCAGATCGAGTCATACCCCAGGTATAAACAGGCTACTTGTGGAAAGCATTGGTTTCATATTCAGAATCCAGGGAACACAAGGAACCTAAAGTTAACATATCATCCAAACAATTTTCTCCAGCTGGAGCTTGCTGAAGACCTGCGATCAATAAGGGAAGAATTTATCTCATAACAGACTGTGATCCTTTTGTCATTAGACATATATTTTGCTTATTTTTTCCTTAAATATTTACTATAACGTTCCAAATCCAGGCTAGTATGGGGCAAAGGAAGGAAGAAAGTGTGTGTATGTTTTTTTACAAACTCTTATGGTTCAACTCAAATGTACATATCTTGACATTTGTGACCTGTAAATAATACATCACAGGCAATTAAAAACAAAGTACACCTGTCTTATCAAGTACTGATTTTCAGATTTACCAACATTAAGTCCCCGAATGCATCCAGCAGATGGTGCTCTAGGACACATACTTACAGAAAGTATTACTGTTTGTGTTACATCCGCCTTATTTTGGCAAGACAAAGAATAAGGATTTATCAGGCTCTTCACAAAAACACGTTAGGCTTTAGGATAAAAAGAACATAATTCCTAAATATGTACACCAAAATATACATATGCATAAGACAAGTGCGCAGGGGCAATCAGTAAATAATTCACACCTGGACATATTACAATACTACTTTTCTTAGGGACTTGATGAGTAGTCTATGTATATCAGTGGTATTTATGGTCATATGGCAAGATCATTCTAAATTCATTAAAAAAAAATTTAGAATGCCTTAAAGTTAGAATTCATTTTTAATTATAGCAGGAATGTCTCATTAGGGTGATACTAGTAAAATTAACAACAGTAGGATTTACGGTAATGACTTACGTGATTGATGAGAGTATAACAAAATGAAGTTTTAGACAGAGAAAAAAAGCAGGGCAGCTATGGCATACAGTACTTTAAAAAACAGCTCTGTGGGCTGTTAGTGCGAGCCTTATGGTTAATAAAACCTTCTTTCTAATTAACGGTGCTGAAATATTCTTAAAGAACAGAATCCTGGTGTTATGAAAAAAACTTAGTTTTTTTTTTCTTTTTTTTTCAGTAGACGCCATTCCCATAAAGGAGAAAGCTGACATAGATTAGCATGTCTGATTGCAAAGAGGGAAAAAAAATGCCACCTTTCAATCAAATCAAAACCAGAATGTGAGAATGGAAAACCACTTTCCTGAAATACCATGCACACAAATCTATGCAGCACCCTCGCAGTCAGCGGCCGTTTGCTTCTAAAGCTAATCAACTGTGGCTTTAAAAAAAATTACTCAGGTACCTAAAAATACTTTAGTACTTACTTTTAAAGACTTAATAAGCATTTAATTGTAAGTTTATAACCTATTAGTATAATATTAAAATAGTGAATAATAACTATTTTGTAAAATTTAATCTTGCTTATAAGACCATTTCAAAGTTTTCAAAGTATTTAAATGTCAATTGAATGCACTGGGAAACATTTTCTCCAGAATTTGGAAATGTACAGTCTGGATAGCCTTTTTCTGAAGGAAAAATGAGTATTTTAGGAAAAGCATTTTGGTGTACAAGATTCAGTTCTAAAACAGAGATATATGTACTTCCATGCAGAAAATAGCTTTTGTTGAAATGTTCTTAGTTATGTTATTTTAAAAAATTTACAAGTACATGGAATCATACCTTAAGTTTCTTCTCATTGAGAAAATTGCATTCCGCAGGAGATAACTCTCACAAGACAACAGAGCCAAAGATGAAAACCTATCTGTTATACAAGAAAACAAGCCTTTTGCCGTGTAATCTAGGCAGATTTCATAGAACATGTGCATCCTTTTATAAGCCCCGAGTTATACTGTATATAGATTTCATCCAGTTAGAATTAGCCTGATTTTGCCCTAGCAATGCGCATATTATTACTGGATAACCTGATTTAAAAAAACAGTAATAAAGCTATCATCTTTATATATTTACATATATAAAAGCCTGGCCATTTCTTAAAGGTCATTTATGCTACATCCAAGGGGTATAGTATAGGAATAAGCATAGCATAAAATTCCCCATCTGAAAAGCTCTGATTTCAGCGACTACATCGTGGAGCCATCTATGAGCCACAAGCTTATAAAATCTAAACCAGCTTGCATGAATGTTTAAAACACACGTTAAAAATATCTTTGTTTTTTTTTTTGTCATTTTGCTTTAAAAAGTTTAGACTGGCTCTTTCATTTTTCTATTCTAACGTGTGGAAATTTTCATTATATGAAAAAGTGCCTATTTGTCTTTCTCCCAGATTCACCCTTCAAAGCTAAAGCAAAATTAAATTGGGACATCAGACATTAGAAAAGGGCCAGAGAGGATGGGGTTCACTTTGAGAAAGGTAATTTAATTTTGTCAAGATACATTACAATTTTCTAAAGTTTTTATTAGATATTATGTTATTCTTTTATTTATTTTTTTTTCCATTGCTAGGAGTTAATGCCCAACACACTGCAGACAATGAGAGGGTAGAGACAAAGTGCTTTATGAAAAATATAACATTATAATATATACTCTAATGCCAACAAGATGGTGTTTGTGTGGTGATTTATTTGCTCTAAGCACCCAGTGCTTCTGATAATACGTTAAGTCACTTATTATTGTTGCTTTCATTTTGCAGACAAGATAGAAGATCCACAGTAAAGCTTAGAACTTAGATTTGTGTTACTCCAAACTCCAGAGCTTGATCAAGCCTACTCGATTCACTTTTTTAGAGGATGTGCATGTTAAAATTATCTAGAGTGATTCATAAGGTATTTAAATGTGTGTGTGTGTGTGTGTGTGTTACCCTCCTAGAAAAGCTGAGTATTTCTAGTTTTAAAATATATTTAGAGCAATCTGTGAAATGTAACAACAATTACATATAAGTGTAGCTAATAAGCCTTGAGCTATTTCTCAGAATACTCACTGGCAATGATATACAGAATATGATTTAGTTAAACAAAAATTTCTTTTTCTTGCGTTTGGATTGCAATATGTGCATGAAACACTATTTTAAGGCAAGAGAAAGTTCTTCCTAAATATTTTCAGATAAATAACGAAATGGTATATTTATTATCTATGTCAAATCTAGGTTTGTCTGAGGTAACTTAGCAAATCCCGATAACTGAATTTACAGACATAAGAAAAAAAGAAACTGAAAGTAATCACTCATCCTAAAAGGCCAGAAAGGAAAATGAACAAAATGTAAGAGTCCATAATAAAAAGAACGTGAAGTATTTTTCAAAAGAATGTGAAAAACAAAATCTCTGAAGTTTACATATTTGAAAATTTTATAATTATATATAGACATTCTGTGTAAATATGTGAAGTACACACATGTACCCGCTATCCCCCCCTAAAACAAACACTAAAGTTTGATCTGATCACAGACTAGATTATCCATAGCATTGCAGCCTTAAAGTCATTTTTCATATTTTCATATTTGTATAGGGAATTATCCATGTTTTGACTAAAATAAGAAACACATAGTAGAGTTACCGAATAAAAACTGTGTTTACCTATAGTAGAGAGTCACTGAATAAAACTTTGTTTACAAAATATAAACAAAGAAGAAACAGCTTTGATAAAATACTTTGCGTATACTTCTTTTAAAATTGTGCTTTCAACTAAATTTTTTAAAAATGTTTCACTTTCATACAAATATTATACATTTAATAAGCACGACTTTAAGAAGTCAATCCAAAACACGACAGATTTAAACATATTCAGACTGTTTCATAATTTGGGACTGAGTGACAGGACATACCATAGGATTCAGGTAAAGTAACCAGGAATAACATGATCCTTCCTTAAGCAAATACATTGCAACTTGCTTTAAATTAAGAAACTGTAAATATTTAAGAGCAGTTAAAATGCTCTACCTTATAAAGTAAAAATCTAAAGCTATTCTTGCAGGAACTCTTCAGTGCTGTCATAATCATTTTAATTAAATTCTCATTTTTCAGGTGGTCCCTTTAATTGTTTTTTCCTACTTTTTAATGTGTTTTTCTAAAGTCATTTCTTTTCTGCAGCTGTGTGCGATTGGTTTTAATGGTAGCTGCTTCCTTTTTTGCCTTCTGTGAATTACAATTTTAAACGGTTACACATTTTTTGTTTTACTGCCTTCAGCATAGTTTCATAAAGATGTTTAAGGCTGTTGGTGAACATTTTCATTTCCCATCTGAAAAACCAAGAGCCAATTTGAATATTCCATATTGTCCTTTTATGATCTGCTTTATCTTTTAATATGTAAATGAAAGCATATTTTTTATAAAGACTGATTTGTTTTCATGAAATTATAATTTTTTGCTCTTTTAAAATATGAATTCAATAAACAAGGTAATATGTGATTGTTCTTTTATGTTATATCTTATTGTTTGTGAATGAAACACCTCTATTTTATGTGATGACAGCCATTTCCAATGAAGAACTAGCATTTTCAGATCATAAGAATAACCTATAACATGAAATATGAGATTTCGTGCTTGTATTTGGTCACAAAATGTCCAATAGTGAGGCTATCTAGACTTTTCCTAAATTATAACTAAGAAATTAAAACTACTCGATAATTCAGTTTTACTTTCGCCATATCATTTGTAAAAGTTTACTTACAAAATAAATTGTACTTACTGCCTGGGTTATCTCCAATCCCACTGGTTTTTCCATTCCAGTACCAGAGCAGAAGGGTGGCATCACGTGACCCTGAGAGAATGTAGCAATTTCCCCCAATATATGACTCAGAACGAGTGAGGCAAGTGACAACATCCCAATGGCCGAACACCACTTGGATCAATTTTCCTGAAACACAAAACAATTTTCTTTAAAACTGCCATTAAAATTTTTTAAAAAAAATTCCTGTGACCATTTAACTTATAATAAAGCGGTGTTAACTTATATTCTAATAATTCAGATCTTACAATAAAATTTGTTCTGGTCCAACTTCAAAGTTTTCTTTGAATAGTAACACATGCAAAAAAAAATCAATTGAATAGTGATAACGTTTTTAAAAGGCAAATACAATTTCAACTCAAATAACAGTATTTAAAGACCAGAACACCATCTCATCATATATGGCTACTGTAAATCACAAGTCAATCCCATCTACTGATGTAAGCAGGCACAGGACAACCCTTATTTGGAACAGTTTCAACATTTTCTTAAGTTACACAAAACGAAGCAAAATTTAGTTGCCTTTCTGTAAGAACTCTATAATTCAGACTTCTCTGAATTAGTAAAGATTTAATATATTTTTTCTTCTCCTTTTTAAGTGATCTATATAAGGAAAATATAAGTCACTTTGGAAAGCTCCTGTTTTGTTTTTTTTTTTAAATCAGAATTACATGAAAAGGACTAATAATACATTGTGATTGCAATCTGAGCCAGGTCATTCCTTTTTTGTCTTAATTGTCTGAAGAAAACTCCCTGGGGGGGGTGATGATGAAATTAAGATTATGGCAGTTTATCTAATGGTAACGCCTGGAGGTGGCAGAGAGGCACTCAGTAAACTTACTATATGTATTTAGGGCTTCAGACACAGGATGAATTGTTCACATAATAGTGTCAGAAAAAAAGTAAAACCCCACCTTTTAGAATCTTTATTTAATCAAATATGGTGTTTATAATTCATGTAAACTTGTCCAAAGAATTAAATATCTGTAACAGCCCTTTCATTCCATCCTTATAGTTTCTAGCTAACATTTTTCTTTGAAATGTCCATAGACTCTAAAAATGAATGTCATAGAATGTCCACTTTTAATATTAATCATAAGTTTCTTTTTTTTGGTAAGTGTTGCAGTGGGGTCATAAAAAATATAATTCAAATGTTCAAGGAAAAAAATGATGAGGCTGAAAAAAAATTAATATGCCTAAAAAGTTTCTGTGTTTAACTTGTAACACATCATAACCTATGCAAAAGCTTAAGTTCTCAATTAAGTATTGGCATCTAAGTGTATTTGATTTTTCAAGATAATAACTAAACATTTATATTATTTTAATTTTTAATTTTAATAAACCCAAAGCTTATTATAAATGCTATAAATTTAGAAATAGAATACTGAAATATACTTTATCTAAATCAGATGGAAAGTAAAATACAATGTTTTCATTCTTGCAAGGAGACGACTATTAGTAACTTTAAAACCAGATTTCATTTCAATCTCAAATTGCAAAATTAATAAAGCACATTTTCCCTCCTGTGAATAAAGACTTTAGTCAAAGCAGGTGTTTTAACTGCAAAATGTTAAAAATGTTCACTGAACTTCCTCAGCCTTATAAACTGACTTCAAAATGTTTCACTTTAGAAATTAGCAATATCAATAAATACGGTAAGAATTCGAGACTTTCTAGAATAAAAATGAAAAAAGGAAAATTAAATATAAAAATGTAATAACTTCATTTCCAATTTACATGCAGTTAACAAAGCGGTGAGGTTTACTGCTAAAACGAGTGGGGTTAAATTAGAGGCAGGTTATTAAAGATAAGACAAAAATTAGATGCACTCTTATTACAAATTAGAAAAATAAAGGTTGAATCAGCAAGTTAACTACTGAAGGAAATGGAACCGCCATATTGTGATTGTTTTTCATCACAGAGTATGTACGGTGACTTCTGACTCTACCTGCATCTAAATGCTGACAGCATGTAAACTAGGTTATTTAGAGTAAGCCTATTTAAGATTTGATACCCATCAGCTCAGTAGGTTTTTGGAGTGAGAATGAGCGAAATAATAACTAGATATGTGAGTAAGGTTTATGGCCCAGAGTGCTTCATGTGCACCAGAAGGCTTGGAAAAGAGCAGACATTCACTTGGTAGGTAACTTGCTTAATTTCCAACTGATGTGAGGGCAAAGTGGAAAGATTTATCTGTAAAAGTGGGATGGATTAAATATAGTGCAAAATTATCAAAGATCATTTATTAATTAGTTAAATCATTAATTAATCATAAGTTATCACACTGTATCTAGAATGTCTGTGTCTGGAAAATGTATACACAGTCACTGTGGTTTCTTTTTTTGACAAAAATTTCCTTGTACTCTAATTTTTGCCCCAAAAGTTATCACAATTATTTTCCATTCAACAAACATTTACTGAGCACCTAAATACCAAGCATGAGGCCTTCTTACATCTACACAGTGGTAAACAGACATGGCAAATAGACATGGTCCCTGTCGCCACAATATTTACTATCTGTTGGGCAAACAGATATTAAACAAACAGATATATAATTAGGAATGGTGCTAAGTATTACAAAATAAAAGTACAAAGTAAGATCAGTGAGAGTAATAAGGTAGAACAAATTTAGACTGGGCATCTAGGAAGATTGAAAGGAGGGAGAGACATTTAAATACTTACCATCTAAAGGGTTTCATATTTTAATACAAATTAATTCATTCTCTACAATTTATACTTTGGGCGCAACTGTGGAAAACATTATTTTTTTAAGTTTACTTTTTCCTGTTCTGGCAGCCTCCTTCGGCAATATTTGTTATCGCTGTGAGGTTGAGGTTCACTCCTCCTAAATAAATCACAGCATATAAATACTTGCTGCTCTTTTGGTAAATTATTTTCTGATAATCTCATAAGTGTTCCTCAACCTTTATTTTTTGTTTCCTTTAATACCGGTCCACCTCTCCACACACTAATATCAAATATTACCACAAGCACTAGAATATCCCTTTTTTGACAGAACAAATTTTCTAGTTAATGTTTTATTTGACAGCTGTGCTACAAATAAAAAAAAAATTCAAGCTCAGGACTCTGCACCACTGAATCTAAAATGTGGCCTGAAAATAATTCCCACTGCTGAGGGAAGGTTTTATTGTTGCCTCTGCTGTTCTAGTTGTGTCCCGAAAACATGATTTATGTTAAAAGAATTTCCTGTTACAACCGTGTTTCTTCCCTTCCCCCTCCCCAAACCTAATAAGAGGAGGATTTTTTTTTAGGTGGGGGGAGCTTATGTGCTAAAATATAATTGAATTCAACATTTGTGATAGCTTTACCATTATATATTATGAATTCAACATTTGTGATAGCTTTACCATTATATATTATTAATCATACAATTTTTCCTTTGCTTCTCTCCCAAAATTAGAATATGTTTGATATTCCTACTGCCATAAAAACATAAACACATACCCTAAATGAAATTATTTTACATAAAACTAGCATGAGTGTTTGTTTGTATACATGACAGTAAGAAAGATACTAGGACTAGCATTTGAGATTTTTTTCACAACTTTTCTGGCAAGTGTAAATATATTATTGTGCAAGCCAAGTCAGTCTCATTAAAATAAAGTTCCAAATAAGGCTACTTCTTATGAAATGTTTTATATACAAAAACATACACATACATATTTCAAAAAACAGTAAAGTGGAAGGTTTTTGGAAAGAGAAGAGATGTTATCTAGTTTATTATTAAGTCTAATGTAACATGGCAGATGTACTAGGCACTTAGTGTTATAAATTAGTGTTTCCCAAATTAACCAATGATTGACAGGTAACAGCTATATGAGATGACATGGTACAACTACAAAAAAATGCTACATTTGAAGTCAGAAGAGCTGGCTCCTATGCCCAGTTCTGTGACCATTATCTACACAAATCTGAACAAAATTTTCATCTGAAAAATGGGGATAAGGGCACCTGTTCTATCTCACAGGATTATTGTGAGGCTGAAACAATATTATGTATGTGAAAAACTGTAATTTTAAAGAACCATGAATGTAAGAATTATTTTAACTATTAGTCTTATATAAAAGTGAAGTTAGCTTTACTTTACAAGTATTAATATGCAATGCTTTTTAAAAATGACATAATATGGAAAGACAACAAACTTAAAAATCCTAAAACATCAAAACCAAAGATTGACATAATATATAATTCCACTTATACGAGATCCTGGAAAAGGAAGAATTATAGAGATGAAGAACAGATCAGTGGTAGCTGAGAGGCTGAGGTGGGAGAAGATGTATCTTAATTGTGGTGGTCGTTACGTAACCGTATGTAGAGCCCAAACTACTGGAACTTTAAACCAAAAGAATGAATTTGAATGTTTATAAATTTAAAAATAATTTTCAAAAATGTATAAAAATCAACATGCAATCTAAAGAATGTTTAATAAAATCTTATGAGAGTATGAAACAATTTTAATCTGAAAATTTGTGCAACAAGGAAGCACAATTTGAGGTCAAATAACGCTAAGTTAATAATTTCCATAATAATGAAAGAAAATGTTAAAATTTTAATTCGATTACTAAATCAAATTTATTATGATAATAAACATACTTTAGAAAAATACCAATTCACACTATATTTTTAAAGAATTCTAGAAGAGGTTTAGGTTCAGTAGTAATCAACCTAATAGGCCTAAACATGTAGTAAAAGCCCAGCTCATCAGAAAGACTTGAATGATGATTTCTTTCTGAATCTACAGAATAAAGATGCAAATTATAGAAAACTAGATTATCTATTCTACAAAACAAAAAAATAAACAATATCATGCCTAAAAACAACTTCTAGAGTTTATTGTATGAACGATCCACATTCGACTGTTTTCCCTACTCTCTCACAGCTGTTACAATACTGTTATCTAAATGCTCTGAGGACAAACTCCGTGAATAACTTGCAATTAATTTTCTACTTACGAAGGCAGGAGCATGGACTCTTACATTTTATAAAGATTATTAACAAGACTGAAAGATGATTTACTGTAATAAGAATTTCCTATTCCAATATTTAAAATAATTTTTTCTATTCCCTCGACATTTAATCAAGATATTTGTAGAACCTTACTTTAGTTGAAATACCTACTTCCATAGTATCTATCAAGTTTTGATGCATTAATATCTAATTTAGTTTAAATATTCAACTACATAATTACTCTAAGTTTATTTAACCCTTTAATAATTTCTAAAATACTTTAAAGGAACTCCATTAAATTTTAAAACATTTCTCAATTTCCTACATGCAAATATTTATAAACAATTACTGGATTGGATCTCCTATAATAATACTGAGTTAAGCATGGTTTGTCCTTAGGGACATTCATGCAAATGAATATACAGACTTAATTTTTATATTTTAACAAGAGCTGTCATACATAATATCAGAAGTCAGCTACTTTTCCTCATGATGTGTAGCTTTCTTCAAGATTCTATGCAGAACTGGGCAGAGGCAAGATTATCTACTCCCAGGAAATATCCTTCATGAGAATTTCTAGTAAGGAAAAAAAATCCTTTAAATTATACAACAGTGGGAATATACACCTATATGCATGCGCACTTGCCATAAGAGTATGCACATACATGTGCACAGGGTATTTGCATACCAGCATATGTTTTCAACATGGCTCATTCATGCTGTAAGCATAAGGCTTGGATGACAAATTTGCTATAAAAAACTGCCTCTTAAAAACACGCTGAAGTTAACAGTAGACTATATAATTATTTGAAATGGAAAAGTGCCTTTTCGTTATTTTACAAATTTTAGACATACGTAACTTTTAAAAGAAAGAAGATGAGAAAACATTCTAAGTCAACACTACTTGGAAACTTTAGTTCACTGATGAAGAAAATAACAGTTACCTGTGTCTGTAGAATAGACTCGGAAACTCTTATCCCAGAAGCCACAAACAAGAATATAACGGTTGTCGGAAGTGATGACAAAGCACTGGGAATGGACTTGAATACTTTGGTCTAAAAGGTCAGTAATTTGCCTCCTGTGCATTCCTGTATTGCTGGCTGTTGAGAATAGAAGAAGAAAGAAAAAGCTTACTAAACCCACATGTACAAAGAAATCCTATAGTTTGCCATCCTGTGGGTGGGGGGTGAGGGAGGAGAGGTGACACATTCCAGGAAAAGAATATTTAATCTTTAATTTTCAATCTAGTAATATTTGAAAAACCAAATAGGAAAATACATCTGATTGTTGGAAGAATGTGGGTAGCTAAATTCAACATCTCGGTGAGGAATTTTGCCTAGAGGAAAGAAATAATAACATATTACAATTTAAAAATTGTATACAATTCTCAGAACATGCTTTCTAGCTCTTGGGCAGGACCAAACTAGATTACGATCTCCAGACTGCATCACAGTTAGGTTTGTGTTTCTGACAATCTCATTACATCTATTGCCATGAGGACGGATTCGTGTTGTGACAATCTATTACCTTTAACTTTTTGTCACAGGAAGAGATATTACAATTTAAAAGTCATATATTTGAAATATTGTAGCATCTTGTACTACTTTGGCTTTCACAGGTCTTTAATTTGACTAGATGTGAACTCCCATTTCCCCTGTTTACAGCTGCACTTGCATGTAAGGAAAGGGTGGAAACACTATTTATTAAAGATACTTGTAATTGAAAAAGTCAAAGCACAGCACACTGCCACTTTCTTACTCCTTATGTAAGCAATAAAACAAGACAGCTGGCAGTGTGTTTTCAAAGTGCTACAGAGCACCTGAGATCGGGTTTGTCACAAGCCACAAGGTCAGACACACACCGACATCAAGCACATGGGAAGAGTAATAATCCTCTAGAAATACATTATCAAGCATGTTATTATCAGAAAAGGAATTTTCACTGAGATGCCTTTTTTGGCATCATGAGGCCAACCAAATAGAAAGCTTTGCTTCTAGTCATTCAAAGGGTATTTCACATCAACTTTCCAATATGAATAGATGGTTCTTATGTTCCTAAAGAATCTTGACTGTACCAGAAACTGTATGGAACAAACAAAATTTCTGCATCTGATTATTACGTACTTTGTACTATAGTTTTCAATTAAAAAAATACTGTAAGTGCATTCATAAAAATAAAAATAAGAAAATATCTAAATTATATTTATTGTATACAACTAAGTTAATGTGGCTGATTTAATAGAAGGCTCAGAAAGTAATGCAGACGAAAAAAGTGTTCAAAATACTCTCTAGCGCTCTGCTAGGCATCACTGGGGACACAGAGGAATAAAATACTCCCTGTCCTCAGGATATACACAACATAGCAAACGTGTGTGCGTGTGTGTGTAGGAAATATTGCAAAATTCTACTAATGTCTGACTATATAACTTAACCATGTAAGATTATTAGATATACTTTTGGGTGATTAATGGGCTAGGAAGTGACAGCAATAGGAAAAATGGCAGAATTCTAGTTTGGGGTCATTTACCCTGTCCTTTCACACAAAGGGAAGTTGCTGGCAGATGAAAAAAAACTTTTGTAGATAGAGGGAGGGGAAAAAAAAGAAAAAAGAGAAAAAAAGAAGAAAAAAATTAAATCACTTCTTTAATTAAAAAAAGTAAATTAAAAAAAAAAAAAACTTTTATGGGTATCACAGTGTATCATAGAGAGGACAATAGTATCCCACTGCAGTGAAACTGTGTGATACAATATTCAGGTTGTTTTTTTTTTTTCCCAATTCCAAGGAACCTAGCAATTAAAAACAAATCATATAGTACTTTCTATGCTAGTTATTACAGTAATTTATTCCACACGAAAACTGTAAAAATGTTAGTTTTTGTATGACTTTCGCTCCTATGATATAAACTTTCATATTGGTCTTTTTTTCTTTTCTTTGGTGTGATCTCTTGGGAGGACCTAGCTTCACAGATCTGGGCATGTGTGTAAGTTTGAATTGCGTGCATAAAGTACCTATGGGTAAAGGCAGATGCCCCTTCAGCATTTGGATGAACTATTTTCTAAGTAAGTGCTTACTTGTAATTTAACACTCTAACATCTGTCTGTCTGTCTGTCTATCTGATCGAATCTATACAATCTATCTCACAACTGCCTTTCTTTTATCTTACTGTGTTCTCTGATAAATTTCCTGAGATTCGCTACTGAAATAATTTTTATTTGATAAAAATTAGGTATACTTGTCTAAATAAGTAGTCTCCAAACTGGGGTAAACATACCTCTGGGGTTTAAAACTTCCCAAGGGATACACAGACACAGATGGTTTTAAGGGAATCAATTTCTAGTTCCTCAACTTTCATATGTTCCCTGCCTGAAACAGATTTGTCTGAGAACCCTCCTGTGAGTTTTCCTTTCCAACCTCCCCTTTCACATGCTCTTCTTCCACTAGATAAAATAAAGGCATATTTCGCTCCTGTCCAGAATCTTACTATGGTGCTTCATCTCAGGATATAAAACATATCTTGAGAGCCAAATAAAGGGACAATTCAAAGTACTAAGGTGATGCTGAAAAGTGAATGCCTAGGTATCAAATCATTCCACAGGGCAGGTGGTTTCCAATTCACTACTTTCAATAAAAAAATGGAAGGAGGATCTAATCAGGCTGTCAATTGATAGATCATTAAAAATAAGTTTCAATGATAGATTGTTAAAATGATCACTGAATGATAGACCATAAAAAAATTCTTAATAATAGTTCACTATAGAAATTTTGTCACATAACCCAGAAAGAGTTCAAAGATTTGAGTGACACTGTTAACACAAAACTCTTTTCTTTCTCATTTATTTTCTTATGTGAATGACATTCCTCAGAACTGCTATCTATAAATAATAATAGAACTGTTGACAAATCCTGTCTCATTTAGCAGGAAATAATGTTCATCCATGACTATAGGAGCTGTTTCATTAAAGATTTATTTCTGATTGTACTTTATGTTTAATAATATTTATTAAAATTCATAATTTTAACCAATATTCAAAAGAAATAAAATTGTATAGGGGAAGTAGAATGAAAAAAATATGAATTGAAGATGAAAAAGAAATAATGTAAAATTTTCAAACTGTTAAGAGCTTTTTTATGCATTTTTTTAAAAACAAAATATTGAGTATCAATTCCCTTTGATATTTAGATTCCACTGAATATATTTAAAATTTTATATACTATGCCAGAAATTATAACCCTTGCACCTATTTAAACCTGTGATGAAAATATTCAAGTGTCAACTTAAAAATGTGGGGATGGTACATGGTTTTAAACAATTACATTAGGAAATATAAGAGCAATCAATCCGATGCCCAGTGATCTACAGCAGGGAAGAAAAGTATGGCTGTAGGCCAAATCTGGCCCATGCAAGGTTTTGTATATGAAGTTTTATTGGAACACAGCAATGCTCATTTGTTTATACATTGTCTATGGCTGCTTTTGTGCTATAACAGCAGAGTTAAGTAGTTGTGTGTGACACCTAATGGCCCACAAAATCTAAAATATTTACTATTTGGCTCTTTACCAAAAAATGCTTACTCATGCCTGGTCTAAAAGGTTAAAATGGCTGAATTCGTTTAATTACTTTATACTATAGGATATTCACTGACAAGTTTTAAGGCAAACAATAAATCCATCATGCTTTAAATGACTTAACAAATAGGTTTTATAATTTTTCCCTTTTAAAATTTTACAAAAGTGAGCACTTTTTAAAATATATGGTAAATCATATCTACCCAAAGCAAAACAAGATTTAGGAAAAAGAGTAGTATTTATCCTACATATGGACAGTTGTTACTTCTTAGATTGTTGCTTATATCTGGGGAAATGATAAATGAATTCATTTTGAGCTTAAGGTTATTTTAGTTCATCTTGATAGTTCATCTGCAAATAGTGGCCATGTAGCTGTCTACTGAAACAATGGTTTTAAAGATAAAAAGGAATGACATACGCATAAGGAACATCTTGAATTTTAAAATAATAAGTCAGCTCACTCATATGCTTTATTTAAAAACTTTAAAATTCTAATAAATTTATTTGTGACAGGGAAATTTGACAAAATTATAAGCCAAACACGCGTGCTAGTAGCATATCCCTGTAGCTGTGCAATTCAGTTTTTTATTCTAAAAGTTACTTAATAGCATCTTTAATACCAAGGCTTAACATTTTTAGTGGAGCCACATTTGAAATCCCCACCCATAAGGATGAAAATGCTGAACTAGAGATTTCAACTAAACTACTCAAAAAGACTAACAGCAATTAAATATTCTAAATCATCTGCTGCAGATGTTCATTTCATCCCAACGGCTCTTTCTGGTCTCCTTCCTTTTCTTTTCCACCCCCGTGAACAAATTTAACCTCCAATGGCAATTTATTGGGCTGCAGGACCCTAGGAAAATGAATACAAATATCTTAACTCTGCCATTGGCCAGGCAATATATTTCAACTTTGAAACTGCTCTGCAATTGCACATTAATCCCCTCAGACTGAACGGAGGGTCCAGGAAGAAAGGATTGATCTCCTTTAATGATGACACCCTGGCACTACAGTTTTATTTTTCACAACACAGTGCTAAGAACCCCACTGTTATTATGAAAATTTCCCTAGCAAAAAAGCTCCATCACATTACTGGTGCACCAATTCATCATAACGTGCCTCGCTCCTGCTCATCAACAAGTCTGAGTGATGAAAAGATCCAATATTATCCTGACAGTACTTCATGCGCATTCTCAATCACACATTATTACAGCATCCATATTAATTTTCAGTGACACGCGTCCTAGGCCTGTTCAAATTAGGCAAACCAACGAGGGGGAGTTGATGAAATACCAGCATAGCCACAGCTCATTGCATTCCAATTTGCATGCAAATGGTTTATCAGGAAAATTCCATTCCCAGCAACCAGCAAGTGAAAAACAACTGTAATCTACACTTCAGGGCCACCATACAGAGCTTAATGAATCGCAAAGAGAGAAGGAAGTGACAGACCTATGAGAGGATCGATTTCCACTGGCAGCTGGTATGGCTGGTCTTGTACAGCACCTTGATGAGCTGGAATTCACAAAAGATTTTTAAAAAAGCATTATTTTTCATATACAAACTACACAAAAATGCATAAGTCAAATCTCATGTAGAACTGTTTCCAACCCCCCAATCTCTCATAGTTTTGTGAAATTTAAAGAAAAAAAAAAATCCAGGTGCTTTTATGGCTAGCTTATTAAACATTTATTTTAGATTAGTGCTGTTCTGAACATGTGCCATCAGCAGTGGCTCCAGTCCTAGGCCATAAGCTATAGCAGATGCCTGACTGGCAACCTCTGATGCTGCAACAAAACAAAATTAAGTGGTAAAGCGCGCTGAAAACAAAATGTGACAACCATCTGCTGACTGTAGCAAATACTATTTTTTTGGTTACTTCTTTAAAAGGCAGTTTTGAATGCTGCAGCACAAAGGATCCACAAAAACATCAATTTATGATGGAGAAAGGGAAGGCTCTAAGTCAGGGAACATTTAATGTTTCATCCATCACTTAAAATAAATCAATTGAAAGTTTGAATAAAAATAAAGAAAGCTACCCACAGATAAATGTTTTAGTTAAATGCATCTGACTGAAACATTCTCCTAAAGGTTTGATTGAGGTTTTTAGAAAGTTTTATTAATATTTAATATATTCATGGTTTCTATTTAAAAATACCCTGAGACGCAAATGAGTAACAAAAATCAATCCATACTAAGAATAGTTTGTTCAACTCTCAAAATGGTTCTAAAGATTAAGGTGTACTTATATTTTGTACCTGAAGAGATTTTGTAGGCCACTGATTGCCTTGTGAAAGGTTGAGGACAGCAGGTAAACGGGAACGTACTAGGAAGCAGGAGCTGCTACTGGCCAGCTATGTAACCTTAGGTAAATCATAAACTTCGAAATGAAGGGCTTGGAATAAATAATCTTTTCTGCTTTATAATTCTGATATTTAAGTTCTGGGTCCTTTTCCAAATCATTTTCCCCGAATGACTCAGCCATTGATCCTGGTCAGTATCTGCCTTTTATAGACTCATAAGCATTTAAACTGCTTGGTCAGTATTAGAGTTCTGCTTAATACCTTCAGATTTTAGGAAATCTGACTGTCCTTGAGGGGCTGGCAATAAAAATGGGGTACTTTCCAAAGGGTTCATTAGATTTCAAATTTTATTATGTCATCATTTCCCCTGTCAGCAAATAAAAACTTTTCAAGGATTTTAGAAAACAAAATAACTGATAAAATAACTAAGTAAGTACAATGTTAATACTAAAAATTATAGTTGAGTATTTATAAGAAAGTAGTGAAGAAAGGAAGCCATAGGACTCAACTCTTTTTTACTGAAGGAATTGTCTTTGCTGATTACTGGCTCTGTCAGTAAAGCGATCACAGGACACGCATAGGGAATGATCAGGAAAAATGTACCACAGGTTCTGATTTACCCGACAGTGCCATTTATTTCCAGGAGTACCAGTGCCCACCAACACTAATACCTTAAGGATTTTTTCTCTATTTCTCTGAGAATCTGGGATCACAGAAGCACTGAAATCAAACTATGAGTGAAAGAGGTTTAGGAGTTATCTTTGGTCATGCCTCAAATCCCAGTTCTGCTACTGACTGCCTGTGTAACCTGTGCAGGCTATGTGGGTTCTGTGTTTTAGTTTCCTGATCTGTATAATGGGATAGATGGGTTAGGTTAAACCATATGAAATTACCAATATCTGACACTTTGACTGATAAAAATGGCAATTTCATATGGCTCAGCCTAAAATATCAGGTCTATATCCTAAGACTTGAGGGGATTCAATAAGTTAATACATGTAAAATGATTAAAACTGTATGTAGAACCTAGAAAATGCTGTATAAATGTTAGCTATTTTTTTTTTTGGAGGTTCTGCAAGGGCCTTTGAAGGAGAAGAAGAGTAAAAATGATTTTTCCTCCTAAATCAGGACTCAGACACTAGTGAAAGAAATGACAGGAGCTAGCTGTCTAATAAACAAGCTATGGAAATCAGAAAAGACTCAGAAAAGAACCAGAATCTAAACTGAGAAAAAAATTAGTGTAACATGAACTTGATATACACTGGAGAAAAAATGTTAAGAGATTTTTTGACATTTGTTTTAAATCAAGGCATACTGACAGGTAATGGTAGCAAAGACAGGATGAAAGATCAGATTTATGTAAATATACCTTAAATGAGGCATAGATTTAATAAAACGGATGCTTGATATTTTTAGGTGTAGGTGTAGCTCAGAACTGGAGATCACATTGTAGAAAGACAACCTTACTTATGTATAACCGTGTTATTATTCTTGGCATTTATCTGGTGAAGAGTTGCTGTCATACTGTGAAGCCAGAGGGTGGGGTCAGAAACCACTAGTGACACAGGGTTCAGGCATAAAGAAACCTCACTGGGGAGAATTATAAGAAAGAACGGGGAAAACATATGCAGCCCTCCAAGCTCTTATCTTACTGAAAAGTGAGCCTGGGCTGAGAACAGTGGATGCAACGTAAGTGTACTCCAGCAGAGGGATGCTTCCTCTAATCGCTTTACATATCTATAGAAAAATTGGAAATGCGGGGGAAGAGCACTGACAACCAAGCACTAAGGGAAGGGAAGCAAGCTTTCCGGTCAGGAAAATGAGCTTGCTCCACAGGGAGCGTCAGAAGCTGAGGCATCAGTGCCGGGTGTGCCTAACAACTTGAGCACCAGCTGTAGACCTAGCAGCGCTCTGGCTGAGCCTGTTCAGTTCCTGTTGGCTTTCTGCTAAGCTAAACTAAAGACAGGGGGCGGAGAGGGGTAGCGGATTTCCAATAGTAGAAAGGTTTGTCTCTCCTCACATATGATGTCACTGTTTAAATTGAGTAAGTTCTCAGACCTGCCACAAACAGCCACCCAGGATAAGCATCATGGTGGCCCTGATGTCATAAACACTGGTGCTTTTGCCAGACTCTAAGGGTAACTGTACACAGAGTGGGCAAATCCTCTCGTGCATTTGACAGAACATAGCACCAGCACATTTTTCTGTTAATGAGTAGTATATTTAGAGAATCCAAAAATCACATTTGTTAATTAAATTATAATCTTAAGTTCCAAAATAAAAGTATATCATTTGCATACAGTTACTTCTATAAGTTAGTTCACTTGAAGAAAAAGGAATAAAAGAACCTAATAATAGAGACATTATATACCTGCCTCGATTTTTACCTTCTCTATCTTTTCTAAAATCTATTCTCTAATCAGATATTGGCAGCACTGACTTCATATCTAATGGCCAGAAAAATGGCTATATGTAATAAATTTTGATAACAACCACAGATTCTTCATCATAGTGCCTTATTAAGCATAGTCAGTACACAAGTTTTTGGTTGCATGTCAGTTCAATTTTGTTCCATTCTAAAAACTTTTGCAAGACTGTAGGCAATTAATAAATCATAAAAAGAAAATATAACCATTTCAGGTTTTAAAATGAGCAGTGCTTTATGCACACTTTCAAATTTAATGAGAAGTTAACAGACTATTAAAATCTATTTTTTCAAAAATTCCCCACCTAAAACAATGGCTTGAAAAAAAAAGTCTCTAATCTCCAGGACTTTAAAAGATTTTCCTTCTTAAAAAAGGATTTCATATAGTGGCCAAAAAGAACAGTGCTAAATCCAGAGGTCAACATTCCCGCTCTAA
Organism: Pteropus medius; assembly: GCF_902729225.1. Taxonomy (NCBI): domain Eukaryota; kingdom Metazoa; phylum Chordata; class Mammalia; order Chiroptera; family Pteropodidae; genus Pteropus; species Pteropus medius. The sequence continues at coordinate 7,784,268 of NW_024346667.1, read as the reverse complement.
TGAGCGTCCATAAACCACAGAGGAGGGCAGTAAAATGTGAGTCAGAACACTTGAGTTCTAACCTGCTCGGCCACTGGCTGGGCCAAATGCAAGACTGACTAAGGCGAGCTCCTTGGGGTTCAGTGTCTTCACTGGGAAAACGTGGGGCTGGACTAGATGAACTCTCATGTCTCTTCAAACTTTAATGGTTTAGGATTCTAATGGTTATTTCAGTATCTTGCCTTTAGTTACCATAACTATTCAGCACGTAATGGAAGAAGAGACATGTACTTATAGATTTGTAGTATTTTGGATGTATAATTTAAGTTTTCTTTTTTCTATCATCCACAACAAATAGTATCATGTCATGCACCAAAAGGCATACAGTAGACAATTAGAAGTGTTTACTGACTGAATGAATACGTGGAAAAAGGGGAACATCTGATAAATACATATCATTTGTAGATACAATACAGAATATATTAAAATATTATATTAAAATAATATTTATCTCCTAGGGATAAAGACAAAACCACCAAATGCCAAAGAATACTTTGTTTTAACATTTGTATCATATGCCTCGTATGAGACTTCTTTAAGCCTTTTAAGCTATTACATATTTTGATTCAGATTAATGCTTGAAAATTAAAAAGCTTAATGGTTGAGATATATTTAAATGGATATTACGATATTTTCACACAGTGTTTAGCAGTTACTATGCCTTATAATGATTATTTCTTTTACTTACCAGGTAGGTTGTGCCACTTGTTCACAGCAAATAGCCTGTTAGCAGTGACTGTGATCACAGCAGGAGTCGCCAAGCCAGGCTGTGTGTTGGCCGCCACGTGAGTGACAGGGGAGTTGGAAGGGAACTTGAGGACCATGATAACATCCTGCTGGGCTTGGTCTGTGAACATCAATGGGCTCTGCAGGAGGAGATACTATTGAGTGGGCATGACAAGACCCAAAGATATAAACGAGAAGGAAAAGACAAAGGAAGACAAAAAGAGAGAGGGTGCAGGAGAAGAAGAAGAAGACCATGTTAACACAAGCTGCAAGTAAGAGCACGGTGAGCAGAAAGACTCAAAGAGATCGCAATTAGAGTTTGCTTGTCTGTCATTAGTTGAATTTTTGGTGACTGAAGAATACATTAATGAAAACACTTTAAAAATCAATAATTTTTATTGGCTCCCTCCCCACCTCATTCCTATGAAGAACTAAAGAAATGATTTGATTTAGATTCTAAATAGGCAAAGTATTGGGAGGGCTGCATTAAACCATTTCAATTGCTATTATGTGTCAAATACGAAAAAATAAGAAAGAATGAGAATAGGCAACAGGCACAAAAGCGAGCCAAAGTAATTACTAAAGATCATCAAAAGTTGTGATGAGTTAACACAAAGATTCTAGCAACTGAAGAGATAATTAAAACAAATATATTTATAAGCAATAGTTATACGACATGCATGTATTATTACAATAGAGAAATAACTTATGAACGTAATATACAAACTTAATTATGAAGGTGTTTCAAAGCAATGCATAATTAAATGTACTTGTAAAAACAATATATTTATATAGTGTACCAAGTCATAAACACTGCCCTATTATAATGCAAATGCCACCGCTTTCTGCTGTAGCAAAGGATAATGAGAAATATCTAGATGCCCCTTATCCCTCTTGGTAAAAAACTTAAAGCTCAAGACTTTTGATTTCTTTTGAAAAGCAGAAAGTAATTAAAAATGTTAAACAAAACACTGTCTGTTTTATTAACCAGCAACAAATCTTGAAGACTACTAAGGATTTAAAACATTCCTACAACCCATATGTCATAATCCTAGACAAATATAACACCGCTCTGATTTATTGGCTTTATTTATACTTCGTGGTAGTGTGTCACCATACCATAATTGCTGTGTATATTTTCAGCAATTCTCTTCTACCATGTCTATTTTCTAATAGCTGATTAGTATCATTCAGAATTGAAACACTTTGATAAAGTGCTTCTGGCTGCTTTCCTACTACCATATTTCAAAACACCAGGTATATGTAAATGTGTAAGCACATATATTTAACACGTATTTATTCAGAACTGCTAATAAAAAATTAAATACATTTGCATTTTTATTATCAGTCCTTTTAAAAAAGTTATTAAGAGTACTTAGAAAAACATATTGCACTAAGAATTCCTATTTGCAGTCTTTGCATAAAGGTGTAAATAAAGGCAACTAATAAGCTACCCAGACACCCTTCTGAGCAAGTGGCTAAAAGCCAATCAATATTATGAGTTAATCCTCCCTGGATGCTCATTCAATTAAAGGTGTCAGTAATGCCTCATCTGATGTGGCCTCAATTAAATCCAACTATCTGATGGTGTGAAAACACAGGGGGATACAGCAACAGCAGCAAAACCAGACAAATAGGCAGCCTTCGTGTGCCTGCTAATTACTACACCTGGTGTATATTATGGCTCATGCACTTAACGCAGCACGAGGTGGCTTTAATTTCTGTTATATTCGTGTGTGTGTGTATGTGTGTGTGTGTGTGTGGGGGGTGCATTGATGGTTGATGGGGGAACTCATGTGAATGGTAGTAAAAACAATAAACATTTAGGTCTTTTATTTTTAAAACCTCTGATACCAATAAGCAATCTTTGTCATACAAAGGACCTTTGATGCAGTTTTTAAGGAATTCTGGGAAACTGGGTAAAACTGAGAAACAATGAGCAACATCAAACAAAATATCCTATAAGCTAGTTATGAAGAAGTCCTGGGAAAAGGAAATGAACAGAGTACCAAGCTTTATTTTTCAATTATGTAGTTTTTAAAAATAATATTTACTAAAGTCAATTTATACACTCTGAGAGAGTCAGAGTATAACATACATCATAAAGTCTTACTGTAAAGAAGTTGATACATATTTTTGAGCTTAACGACTCATATTGTAAATACCGTTAGACTCAAATTGAATAATTCCAATGTTTACGCCCTTAAAAAAAAGCAGAAAAAACTCTAATGTGTAAGAAGAATGTCTTGTTTACATAATGACTCTAGTGGGCCAACTCTTAGCTACAAGGCAAGGACAAGACACTTTCCACAGAAAGCTGCAGACGTTACATCCAGAAATGTCCTCCGCATTCTTACGTCAAGCTGTCCTTCCAGCATGTTCCTACACATTCCATTCTGACCTGAGCTCCCAATGCAGGCAAGTAGCAGGAAACGCTCTTGGAAGCTCCATCATATCCTCGGTTAATAAGTACGAAACAGGAGCACCAGAAATAAGAAAAAGCCTATCAGGCTAGTCTGTGGTGCTGGCAAGTGGTGAAGATGAGCAGGGCAGCTGGTAAAAAGGGGGTAAGAGAAACAGACCCTTATCTAGGAACCTCTGTGAGCCAAGTCTGAGGCAGAAGTAGGAAACTGCTAGCCAAATTTCATTCAGTTTTCTCAGATTAAGTGTACACTTGTTGACATCTCTGGTTTCTTTCTAACACACTTTTCTTCCCTACCCATGTACCTATAAGATGCAAACCACAATTTACATAAGTCTGAAAGTTCAGGTTTTCAATTCGGTGGATAAAGATAATGAGAAAGACAGTCTCCCATCCTCATATGAGTATGTGCCTTCCCTGCCTTCCCACCCTAGGGACAGTAAAGCAGATCTGCCTGGATGAACCAGTAATCCTTTTCCTGGGGAGGGAGGCTTGGCAATGGGAACCCCTTCAGTGGCCCAGTGACCAAGGCTGTGCAGTGACCCAGGGAGAAAGTCAATGGAGCAGCAGAGGTGCTTCCATTAGCCCGCACCACGACAGCCGGAGTCTCACAGACAAGCTATTACTAAAGCTAATTCCAAACCCCAAACATTAATCATTCTTACTATTTTTATGGCATTATCTTCCATTGTTCTGGCTAAATGTTCCCTTTTTGTGTAGTTTTCTGCTCACTCAAGTTACCCTTTATGTTCATTTAAATCTGATTTTACCTGTTTAAAAACACTTGGAAAAGATGACGCAAATAATTTAGAAAATGCTTGTAGTTTATTATGAAAAAGAAGATAAAAAAAGGCTTGGAGTGAGAAAGAAAATGACAAAGAGGGCAAAAGGGAAAAGACACAAAGAAGAGAAAAGAAAAAAGAAAAGAGCCAGAGGTAGAAAGGGCCACATCTCTGTCCCTCCCCCTCTTGGCTGCTCCTCTCTCCTCACCAGTCTGTCAAAGTTCTGCCATCTCTAAACTACAGCACAGAATCAGAATCTACTTCAAATTATTCATTATATTTATGGAAGAAGAATTTATATTTCTTATTCTTATTTTAAAATAGTAATGAGCAACCTGTTTTCACTGAGGGACAATTTAAGAAAAAAAAATATAATACCTACAGTCTCTTCTTTAAAGAAATTTTTATCATGCAATTCAATATTTGTTACTGTGCTGAATTCTTTTTTAATCACTGATTAATCCTCCCACCCCCTGAAATTTCAGGAACTAGAAAAGGAGAATGGCCACATTATTTTGCAATCCGAGTTTATTTTCCTACTCTTGATTCCGGGCTGGCCTCTGAGTTATTCTGACCAACAGAATGTAGCGTAAATGATGTGCAAGTTCCAAAGCAAGCCTCAAGAAGTCTCGCGGAAATGTTCTCTTGGAACACTGCTCCTACCATGGAAATGGCCTTGGCTAACTTCCTTGAGGATGAAAGCCCACTTGGAAAGAGAGGTCCGGCCATCTCAGCCTACCCCGTAGCAGTGTGTGAGGGAGCCAGGGTGAGCAGAACAGAAGAAATGCCATTTAACCCTCAGAAGAATCACGAGAAATATAAATCACTGTTTTATGCCACTAAACTTAGGTGGTTTCATATACCAAACCATCATTTTTTTTTTCTCCCTGAGGTCCCTGACCCTCAGCAACAATATCTTATGTATTAGAATTAGTTTTAAAATTCTCAATCTGAAAAACATATTGGGAAGTAAAGAATAAACACAGTAACAAAACTAATCTAGAAATTAATAGGATCAAACCAGAAAACATCGATCCTATGTCTGGAGTCTTTATTCTACAGTGAGCATATGTGGTGATTATAAACCTTTTAATTCTGTAACACAAAACATGAACTGATGAAATACCAGAGCACTGGAGTAACGTTTACCTTCCCATAGATTCCAGGAGAGCATGCAACATTTTTTGCTGGTTGTTAGCAGGTTAACAAGCATTGCATAAGAACAGACACAGATGTGGTGAAGAATCTCAAATACGACAAAAGACTATTATGAATGTCAAGCATGGTCTCAAAGAGGCGAGAAGTGAGAAGAGTGACAGCAGCGCTTACCACCTGCATGGCAGAACCTCTGGGAGGATGGGGCTCTATGAGTAGCTGAGAAGGCGTCTGTCCAAAACTTCGGATTTGAGCTTCAACAGCCTGAAAAAGGCACAAGCAAGTTTGAGGGTTAAGAGGTGCTAATTACAGGCAATGGAACCACAACTGTCACCTGAAAATGTCATTCCGTACTTTCGGCATGGTTCATGTAGAAATTCGACCTTATGTTTTCACAGTGGGGCTAAGCACCTGGTAAGGGCACTGAGGGTGAGGTTGTCCTTTAGTGCCATGGAAGCTGTTCCTAAAACTTTCCCATTCTGCTCAGTGATATGAAACAGAAAGCAGCCAGTACAATCAGAAATTGTCCTTTTTGGCCTCATTTCTGTTTCCTTGCACTTTTTTCTCTGCTTGCATCATCCCTGATGACTAAAGCTAATCTTTTACAGGTATAGAGAAAACCCATTGCTGCTTTGATTCTAGGCTCCATTTCATCCTGAGAAGTAGAAAGGAGGAAAAAAGAAACACAGCATCTGTGAAAATGGCTTGATGCTATTAGTTTTGCCATAGGAAGAGCATAATTGTTGACAGTCTCTTTGAACCTAGGTGGCTAAACAACAAAGTAAAAGCCATATGTTGCATCCAAGCATGAGATGGTTAAACCAAGGACTAACTAAACATAAGAAACATGTGTATGTGCCCTTTGCAAAAGATGTGTGCATGCGCCGTTTGCACTCCCTCTCATGGCTCTCCCTCTCATGGCTCTTTCCGTACACCTAGCACTTATGCTCACTTCCTAGTCACCAGTAACTCCCTCATCATGGGGAACTATGAAATGCCAGATGCTATCACTATCTAATTATTTTATTTACTTGTTTATGTCTGTCTCCTCTCACTAAAATACACGATCTATGAGAGCAAGGACCTTACCTATCTTCTTTACTGTTGGATCCCTAAGTTGGCTGAATGAATTAATGCTACACTAAGTGTGAGGGGATAGGAGGACATGTGGCTTTTCCCAGTCAAGGACAACTTCTAGGTTGAGGAAGAAAAAATATCACAAAATAGCAACCTGAAGCCTAAAAGTAGTCACAGAGAAATTAGGAACACTGCTATTTTATGATACATAAACTTATGGGCTGAGCTTATGAATGTAAACCCTAAAGCTTTTTTAGCAAAACTAGCACCCTTTCCCTTGACTGCTGCCTTGGTGGTACCTGCATTAGAGACTACATACATGCCTTTTCCCCCCATAAAAGGAAGGGAGGGGGTACAGACCACTTCTACATTTGGCCTATGTTGTCAGGTGATTCAGAGTGCTAATCCTGACTTTGCCATCCATCTGCTGAGTGACTTTGGACAAACAGCTTAATCTCTGTTTCCTCATTCATAAAATAGGGGCAATAATGCCCAGCTCATAAAATCATTTGGAAAATTAAATAAAATAATACATATAAAGAGCTTACAACAGTACCTAACACATACAGAGTACTAAATAAAATGCTATAATATTAGTAGGTATGGGGCTCAGTTCGATCCCCATTTAACGCAGCTAAAATAGGGAAAGAAGAAATGCTTCAGAAGTTTATGATGATAATGACGAACGTGTTATTTTAGAAAACTGCAGTCTGGCTCCAGGTTTCAAAATATACTGCTGGGGTAAGCACCGAGAGAGCAGTCCAAAACATAAAAATTGTATGCCTCAAATCCTTATGGAAGCTGTGGTATTTGAAAGAAAAGGACGAATATATGAACCATGATGTAAGAAAAAAGTTAACAGTTTGTAGGGACTGATGACTCTGAGCAATGAAGAGAAGAAAAAAGACAAAACTAATTCTTTTCTTTTGAACTTGCATATTTTAGAGAGTAGTAAAGCAAATGGAAATAAACATTTCTGTTAGGGAGAATTAGTTTGGCAGGAGAAAAACAGTACATTTTGTCAGACATGGAATCTGAAGTGATAGTGAGAGCCATCTATCCAGGTCAAGATGTTCAATGCACAAAAGAAAGCACAGGATTGTCTCTGAGATGAAAGATCAGAGGTACTGATTTTGGGGTGTCATTCATAATAGAGAAGTTTAAGTCTATGTTTTTTTATCTTTCCCTCTCACTGTGTATATATGTGTATTTTTAAGCAGCAGAAATGAGCTTCTTTTTCAAACAAAATCTTACATGGAACTCGAATATATAAAAACTGTAGAGATAAAGCTGTTCTACTTTAAAGGTGGGCCACACCATCCTTTAAGAAATAAGCTTCCTCAGCAGCTCCTGAGACAACTGTAAGAAATCTTAGAGCTCTGGAGCATAGTCTTAAATCTAGCTAAGCTGCAGGAGGAAAAGACGTGAGACACACCAAAAGGACCTAGAACTCAATTTTAGGAAATACTCATACTTAGGCTATGACATGTAGAAGTAATAACGAAGACAGAGGAGGAGGAACTGGGAGTGGGGGAGCAGGACGGTGCGATACGGAAGCTGTAAGATGGGAGTCCAAAGAGAGAATGGTCGACAATGCCAGCCACTACAGAGAAACTAGGAATAAGGATGTTACTGCACGTAAATTTTGATTGTGGATATAAATTTAATGTAACTGGTCTTAATACTACATATCCTGCTTTGCACTTAACATTGTTTTGAAATGACAAAGATATAATGAGAAAACTTTCAAAAATACCAATCTCCTCTTTTTAACATTTTTTTAAAAAAGTCTTAACATTTTAATAGGATTTGCACATTACTGGCCTCTTTGAGGAAAAGACTTTTTCAAGTCATGTAACATAGCGGTCTGATTATTCTGTTTCAATGACAAAATAAAAGCTATGTTATCCCACAGAGGTTACATAAAAAATTTCTTTCCAAGTCTTTAAGGCATCTAAAAAGATTATAGCATTCTTAGACACAAATGCTTTATTTCTTGACTAACTTTTGAGTTGCTGGTGATAAAAATACATTAAGAAGGGCTTTTTCAAGTATGAAAAGTATGGAATGATACTGTAAGGGAATGATTATAAACTCAAATCTTTATAGTTAGATTTTATATCAACTGATACTTCTATATCCTTATCATGGTTTGTAAAACTCACTTGCCATTTCTTATTCAGTTTGATCTCTGAAGCAATTTACACTGCTGATCACACATTCCAGGTTCTGAACATTCTTTCTTCTGTGGCTTCCATGCCTTTACACTAGCCTGGTTCTCCTTTAATTCTACTGTCTTTTTCTCAGCCCTTTGCTGACTTCTATTCTTCTTTCTCATCCATAAATGAACTCATCACTGCAAGTTCTCTTTAGCATTCCGATTTTCACAATCTAAACTTTCTGTCCTGGAAATCTTTTCTTCTGTCATAAATTCAAACCTTACATGCATTTTAGATTTCCAAATCTAAAACCTGAGGACTGCCGATTTCTATGAAGTGCCCACTTACACTTCTGCCTGATGGCGATCCATGTATATTGTGTAATGCTCAGCACACCTAAAATTAATATATCTAAATCTGGAAAAATTAATTTTATCCTAGCATTCTTCAGTCAAGTGATAGACTCCTCTTTTCATTTTTTTTAATGCTCAGAGTCTTACTGACATTTTAAAATTGTACCTCTGCCATTTATATAATCTGTCACCAGATCCAATAATTTTTTTATAAAATTTCTCATATTCATCACTCTTTCTCAAGTCCAGGTTCCTTATAATTTTAGGTACTGAGTACTGCAATAGCCTCTTGACTGTTTTTCTCCATTTAGTTTCCCCCTTCAGTGTAAACTGAGTTTTCCCACTCTCTTTTATGCCATATTCCTCTGATCAAATGTCTTAAATTGATCCCCAGCACTTAAAAGGTAAAGCTTAATGCCAGGCCGTGAAGGGTGACCTACCTTTCTAACTATTCTCTCATCCAACACCCTTATACTGTATTTTCTTGTCAAGCTGGTTTTCTTCCACAAATATAAACAACTATTTCTGCCTTACATTTTCTCTCTTGCCACTGCACTTCCTAGAATGGTTACCCTCATCTTGAATTTTCTAAGTCCTACCTGTCTCTAGAAAACCATGCTTCAGTTCCACCTTGTTGGTGTAATATTTACCAAATCTCATAGCTTGTTCATATGCTGATACGCACTTGATTCAGGCTTCCTTGTAATGTTAACTATAAGATTAGTAATAGATTACTAGTCTGTCTCTATATTATAAGGGTCAGAATAACATTACATTTTAGTGGTGTGCAGCAGGTAGAACAGTACCTTACACATAGTATCACACAACAAAAAAGTTTACCAATTGCCTATTATATATAGTAAACTCGCCCAGACCCTTGTGCCTCATCTCGGGTAGTACTGTGATAAAACCAAGCTTGAGATGAGTACAGTTCTTGAGGGCAAAATGGGGGCATGGGGAAGGATGTGAAGTGATAAGTAAAGGCTGATATCTACTATTACAAAGAGACCAAAAGAGTCTTTCAGTGAAGCTCTGAAAGATGTCACTGAAGGCAGTAATTCTCATTTACTCATCCCCCAACACACCTGAGGGATATGACAACACTGTTGTCTCACCAAAGCAGCAATTCTTAAGGGCCAAGTCAGAAATCCTGGGGGAATATGTGTGATTTGAAAAAGCCCCTTAAATAACTTTATCACTCTCTCTATACTTTTCCCTGTAGACCTTTGTATAGTATAACAAAAAATTTAGAGGTGTAAGGGAGATTTGAAATCACAGGAAACATATAGGTATAAGGTTTAGGAAGGTGGATTGATAAGAGGGTAGCGTAATGAACTCTATCAAATGCCTAAAATGTTTTTAATGACCTCTCCTTCACTTAGAGAGTTTTGGTCCCAGGTGATATCTTTTTAAAAATTTATTTGTTAAATGTTATTATGGAATAGGATAATAAATTCCCATTTACTCATTAGTTAACTTCAATAATTATTAACACATTTGGCCTTCAGTTATCTTAAAAGGGTTCAGCTTGGCAATGTGCTAGAAATATTCCTTGAAAAATGAGAGGGTGTCCCTGTCTTTAAGCAGTTTGTTTTCACCTCTACTGAAAAACTACACTGAGAGGAAAATATCCTATAATGACCAAAAATTACAAACATTAGCCATCAGCTTTCATCTTTCTTTGGAGGGAGTTAAAAACAACTAGACTTGGAAAGAGATGTCCAATCCTAAAGTTGTAAATTTGATTATGTAACTTCTCTAGTTAAAATCTTTCCATCCAAATTCCTTATCCTGGGGTGGCACCATGGCATGGGGCTAAGTATGCACACTGAAACAAGACTGCCTCAGTTCCAATCTTAGCTCTGTCACATATTAACTGAGTGACTTTAGGCAAGTTACTTAACTTCCTATGCCTTAGTTTTTTTTCATTTAAAAATGGTGATAATAATAGGGGATATTTTACTGGGTTGTTGTGAAGATTAAATGAGATAATATAAAATGCATAGAACAGTTCTTGACACATAGTAAGCGATCAGTGTTTGATGTTATTATTACAACACATATACAAAAGACTTAAGTAAGCATTTAATAAAAGTTACCAACTACTCGATTAAAATTAATAATAGTAACCTATCTCCTGCCTGTTTCCAGTTTCATCCCCTGCCACTGTCACTCTCACACTCTGTAATGTGAGATGTAATGTGTTACACTGCCTTTGTATATATTGTTTTCTTTTCCCGTTTTTTTTTTTTTTTAAATATTCTCTTTCTCTGTGATTACCTCCTTCACATTCTTTGAGACTCAGCTCAGGCATCTCTGACCTGTGCAAAATCCTTTCCTGACCTCATCCAGACTATTGCTGCCCTTCCTCCCTGTTGCTCTTGGAGCAATGTGCACAGACTCGTACTACCTACTTATCTAATATTCTAAATACTGGTTTAATTTTGGTCTTATTGATTAGACTGAAAGTCTCCTTGAGACGAGAGAGTGCCAAGTATTTCTTCTGGGGGCTTGCCACATGGTAGGTGCTTAATAAATATTTATTGAATGAATGAATGGCCATCCAAGTCAACATAATTCAGCAGAGATGCAGCTAAAAGATACAGTTCTACCACTATTACAGAGCCACCCCGCACTAAATAAAACATCCTACTAAATATTTCTACTAAAAAGCTTATTTTATTATTTAATATTCTTATTCATCAATTCCCAATTATTTCTGTAAATAGCCTGTTACTACTTTCTATAATAAAACCTGAATTGGGCAGGCAGCATTCCAGATGTTGAAGTATACAGTAATGAAAAAGACTATGCAAATACCTCGAGACGTTCCAGTAAAACCACATATTTATATTTTATAAACAGCATCTCAAATATTACCTAGAGAATTTATTAATGGATTTCCAAATGGAAATATTATAAAAAGATTTTTCAACAAGCTGTGCATTCTATTGTTTTCTGTGCCAAATATTGCATACTTGCATGACTTTATGGCAATATAGAGAAAGAGACAGTGTGCTTATATATATGTGTGTGTGTGTATCTATATATATTTATAGATACAATGAAAGGAAGAAAGGAATAAAAGTAAAGGAAAGTGGACTTGGCTTACTGACAATGTAGTATTTGGCTTCGATTTAACAATAATTATTTTGGTCTCTCTGAACTAGTCTTTTTAATCTAACAGAGGAAACGAGTTAACTCAATACAACAGTAACCAACAATAAAGTTGTAAAGTTTTATTTTAAGATGGGTTTGTGGAAGAAATAACTTAAACATATGGATGCGATTAAAATAAACACATATGTACACTGCTTTTTTTAAGCACACAACTCTGAAATTGCATTTTATCCACTATATATTTACATCTAAAAGCACTATAAAATTGTGATAGGGAAACTAAAACAAAAAAGTTTATTAAGAAAAGACATGCCATTTATTAATATATTAAAATTTTCTGACATTACCAAAATTAAGTTCTGGAAAGCTGTCTTAAGATTCTAGATTTCTTTACCAAAAAAATGTTTAAAAATCCAAACAAGACTTCGTATTTGGATTTATAAATCAACTCATTTTTCAATATTTAAAAAGCATCACATTGAGACTACCCAGTGATTCTACTGTGTTATGTGTATTATTACTTGTGCCAGTTTTCCTCTTGCCCTTCCCACATTTGAATGCAAGTTGTAGAGAAACCCACTGGGTATCTGACAGGTTTCCATTCACAGTTTACAAACCAACTAACTAGTTGACCAGTCTCACTACCCTTCAGGACTGCTCTTAGATCTAGCTTTGATATCAGCAAATTGAAAAAGTACACTACTCAAAAGACTACTTAATTATTATATGTTTAAGTTTGTACAAGATTCTCTCTTAAGAAATGAAATACAGAATCAAAGCAACAAATGCACAAAATTAAAAAGAAATGGCATAATAAACCTAATTCAAGCAATTTAAAAGGAATCATTTAAGAAGGAAATGCAAATATTCAAAGTGTCCTAGAAATAAAGAATATAGAATTCAAACTTTCAAAGCAGAAGTGTAAATGAAAAATAGGCTATCTGGAAAAAAGATGTCATGGGTATACTAGCATAGAGAATATTTATAACTTTATCAGATAAATGCTCAAACTATAGACCAGATGATAATTAATCAGCAAAATAATCCACATAGAAGAGGGATAATGTGAAGAAATAAATTGAACAGAATTCTATGTAAATCTGAACTTGAAATACAACTTTTTTTTTTTTAATTTTGAGAAATTAGAGAAAAACAAGAATTAGTCAAGGGCCTTCTTTTTATGTTTTCAAATAAAGACTGAATTATTGACTTTACTTCTACAAATTCTCTAAGGAAAGATTCAAATGAATGCAAAAGGATTTAAATACAAAGACGGTTATTACAGCACTCTATAACAGTAAAAATTAAGAGGAAAACTACTTAACTTATGATAATGAGATACTATGCAGTCATTAAAATGAGTGAGTTAAGTTGAATATATCTGACATGGAAACTTGTCTATAATATATTGATGAAAGAAAAATTCCTTAATTATGAAAGAATATAGTATCTCACTTAAGTAAAAAATAAATTAAAAAATGTAAACACACACATATTTATATGTGTTACAGAGTACACACTTACACGTACATAAGCACACACATGTACAATCTGGAAGGGTATGTGCCAAACTATTATCAGCTGTTATATCTGCTGAGGGGTGGATAAAAGGACTGGAGGGATAAAAATTAATAATTTCTTCACTTTTACACTGTTTGATATCTTATACAAAGCATGCATTACTTTAAAAATGAATAACAAAAATTTTTCCATTTTGAAAAATCTAAAACTAAAAAATTATAAAAATCTAAAGAAAAATCAATATTTCATATAGCTTTATGAAGTTTAATTTTTCCATTCATACGGTAGTCAGAAGTACTTTTTAACCACCTAGGAACAACTCTAATTGATAAATTGGTTGATTGTGAAATTAGTAGATTCTGCTACAAAGTTAATTTATTTTGAGCTTATTTCCCAATTTATTTCTAATTTCAAGGAACCATTAATTTTAGCAATATTTTACCAACATTTAGTATTAATTAAATATTTAGAAAGGTATATAAATTTTATATGTTTTTCACAATGCATCTAGTATTTGGGGGCATACACATGCCATTATGGTATGGAGTATATAAAGAGCAAAAAGAGTAGCTTGCTAAATAAAGTAAAACATTAAAAATAAGAATGCAGTGATAAGAATTCAGGGGAAAGGGAAAATCAGTGAGGAAGGAGTATATTTACTTACACATTGACTCAATAGTATTATGAAAGTTACTAAGGTAAAACAAACTAATAAATTTTGAAAATATTCCTATATTTCCCATTAGTGCCTTTAACTGAGCCTATATATTCCAGGCACATTAAACTGAGGCTCAGCCTGGGCTCACTACAATCTGTACTTCTTGTAGCTGTCCATTCACTGCAGCATAATCCCAGCTGCCAATCTGAAAGAAACCAGCTAGTCAGAGCAGACACAACCAACAGAAACAAATGTCACTCAATAATGTTCAGCGGCACTGTGTTCATGGATAATTTCAAACAGTATCTCTGTCTAGAACACTGATGTGCTCATTCAAAACACCTCCATCTCTAGCTACTGGAAATGAGTAGATAGAGCAGCCTGCCTAGAAAAATAAGTGGAATGTTGCTTCAAAGAGCTTTCCAATGCTAAGAGGCAAACAAAGTGAAACTTAGTGGAAAATTCTTAAAGAAAAAAAAAATAATCAGGGACGTTAATTTACTGCATTCAGAAGTTTAAATTATTTTTCAAAATCTAACAAAGATGCTTAACTATACCAATGAAAGAAGCAGTCATTTAGTCATTCATTTGGTAAGAACTGTTTAACCTATTTTCTCAGTATTTGTAAGCATGCACTATATAAGAACACAGAAACGAGGCACATTGAGAAATTAGATGGTATGATCCTTGACCTCAAGGAACTTAGAGCCTGAAAGATATATCTCTCTATCTCTCTCTCTCTCTCTCTCTCTCTCTCTCTCTCTCTCTCTCACACACACACACACACACATCAATTACATAGTATTGACAGGGATAAAGAGAGGTAAGACCACAAATTTACTGTTAAAGTTTAATACTTCTTAATATTTTTAAAAATTTGCATTTAACTCGAGTGTTTCCTAAATATGAATAGAACTTCAGTTGCTTCTTTATACCAATAATGAAAAGTAAAAGCAATGATTATATTCTAAGTAAACTTCCTCATCTTTGCTAGAAATAAGAGAAACCGAAGTTGTTTTTCTGAACATTTAAAAAACTGTCATACTTGTAATAATCTTATATATTTTCCAAGTCTGCATTTTTTCATCTTAATTTTTCTATAACTTTGCATTTAGTTTAAAATTTAGAGAACAAAATTCGATCACTTGATTTGAAACTACTTTTCACAAAATCTATTTAAAATGAAGATGGTGCCTGAAAGAACGGAGTTCATAACAGAAGTTATCAGCATAACAGAATGGCTCGGGATTCCCTGGATAGCTGACAGGGGGAAAAATCATAAAAATGTTAATACTTTGTTTTATGTCCCTGGATGTATAATTTAGCTACACCTATTTAACTAAGAAGTCTGTAACAGGCATAAAAACTAGCAAAGTACAAAGATTAGCTTTACTGACAACTTTGATGTTCATTTAATCAACTAAAGGAAACTTTGATGACTGCGATTTTGATACACAAGAAACTCTGGCATAATTTCAAGGTATTTTTTATGTAGGTTTTCAATTAAAACTTGACTAATCCTTACTGTTTATTTGGCTTTTCACTGTACAGTTCCTGCCCTGCACTGTGTCAAATGCACCATCTGGGTAAAACACTTCTGGCCAGAGATGCTCAGCATTATTTTTGTAACACTTTGAATTGTGGCTGCATGAACTCTCAACTCAATGTATCGAATACTTTTAATTTATTCTATTGCCACAACCATTGTAATCATGTTGTCCTCTTGTCCTACTCTTAAATTTCACTGCAGTCACAACAAAGATTCCTGCCCCACCTGCTTAAAACAGGCTTACAGACCATTCCCCCAACTATTTAACAAATGTTAACAATGCTATAAATATCAATTGTGTTTATGCTTTCTGAAAGATTCACTGCAGCCAGTGTTCTGCAGTAGTGTTAGAGCTGAAATAAGCTGTTGACTCCCACCATGAAAGTGATTGAATTCTAAGCCAAAAATGCTTTCCTTGGATAAGATATCTGATTTGCTACTGCTGTCATGAAACAGAGGTCACGTAAACTTAAACACTGCTGCTGCTTCTTCTGGAAAACAGATCTTAGAGTGGTTACGTGTTGCTAAAACAGCATTTGGAAGGATAAATTTAGAAGAGGGAAAACCAGCCACTGATACTAAACACAACGTAGGGGAAAATTTCAGGTTTTACTTTCATGTTGAGTCCCATTGTATATAATTCTTTAAATTGAGCAGTATCACGGCTCTCCCTCCCCCTCTATGTAAACAGAGCTAAGCTCCATTTTAAAAAGAAAATTAATATCTTTAATTTCTGAACTCATATAAACATAAAATATCATTGTATTTGCTTAAAAAGTAAAGAACATGATGCTTGCAGAGGAAATGTAGCGAGGACTTATGGCAAGCTACAAGATGAAAGAGCAGATGATACTGTTCATGTTAATGCTGTTCATGAGCTATATCAACTTGCCGTGTGTCTTTCGCCCTTTGAACCACCGCCCCTTCTTCCAGCCTGGATTCACCCCACAATCTGCTCTTGAACTCCCTACACAACAGCTGCTCAGACCCTGTGCTGTGTCTGTGCTTTTCCTTTTGTCAAAACCAATTACCAAATCCTGTGCACAGACAGCTGAATGACTGAAAAGGATTGTTTAAAAAAGAACAAGATTTGTAACCAAATAAGTTATCTCTAATGGTGGAATTTCAAGCATTAGTAAAAGGTGATGAATTCTGTGTCAGAGGCTTTTTCTGTATATATCAAACTACATCATATAGGAACTGCTATAGCTATAGTCCAAATTTGGGGATTGGGGATTTCCACTCTTTGACTTTATCCTGTTGCATTACTTGAATTTTTTAATAGTTAATACGCATTGTTTTGATAAATGAGTTCTTAAAGTCCTTGCTCTCTTTACACACACACACACACACACACACACACACACACACACACACACACACACACACACACACACACAGTAGTAAACCCAGAGATCTAGAATTCAAAAATCTTAGGCCAAAAGCCTTCTTGCTTTTTGAATATATGACAAGAACTACAATGAACAGTAATATAATTAAGATATTTTCCCTAACAGTATAAGTGATCTTTTTGGTTCTCCTCAAATCCAATGGGAAAAGTGAAGAAATAAACTCAAATTGTTGAAAAGCATGAAAAAAAATCACAGCTCAGTGAGTTAAATAACAAATTGAGAGATTGGAGGTACTCTGATTTGAGTGAGATAGAAGTTAAGCAATTGTAAATGCTTTCATCTTTATCAAAGTTACATGAAGATTATGATACAAAGTCACTATCCTGGCAATACTGAACATGGCCAAAAACCAGAAAGTAATCAAAAAAGACCTCCAAACGGCCAACGGCAAAGATGGTATCCTTATTCTCATGTGACTGTGCATCTAATGTTCAGATTTTCAAGCAGACATTGTTCCTCTTAAAAGAGAAAAAAAGTTATGGATTGGTTTTTCCCCCTTAATTTTAAAACAAAACAATTTTTAGAATACAGAAAGTAGCAAATGAAAGAATTCCATGATCTCTCTAACCAAAGATAATGACCACCTTTGGCCAGATGACCACACAAACACCTTGGGGTCTATAATTCCAGATTCTTCCTTATGCATATATACACATATACAATTTATAGTCTATGTTTCATAACATAATCTGTTTTTCACTGTACTATGGCAAAATATAATTCTATGGCAATACATCTAAGACCTATATAGCAATATTTCTGATGCTGTACAACATTCCACTGTATGGATTTACTAATATTTATTTAACCAGTTCTCTGTTAGACATTTATGTGTTTTATTTTTAAAATAACTATATGATTGAATATACATTTTTTGCATACTTTCTCAGTTATTCCTTCCTGTTAAGGTAAGTAAATAAGTGCATGAATATTTCAAAACTGACACGGACTGCAATAAAGGTTCAACCTATTTCCACCCTCACCAAATATATGACAATATCTATTTTCAAATGAACATCGGGAATTGTCATTATTTTTAATCTTAGATAATTCCATAGGCAAAAATGCTGTTGCATTTCAAATTTAATTTCATTGATTACTAGTAAGGATGAACTACTTTCCATTTGTGGTTTGTATTTCATCTTTTGTGAATTATCTGCTCATGAACTTTGTTATTTGTTTTTTTTTTCCTGATGTACAAAACTTTAGATTTTTATGTAACCAAATATATCAATTTTCTTAATGACTTTTGGTTGTGACAGACTTATGAAATAGACTTTTCTCCATTTCAAGATTATAAAACTACTCAGCTATATTATCTTCTAAGTTCTGTAGTTTTACATTTTATATTTATAACATACTCTTTATTCCAAATAAATACATGTATAATTCATTTGTAATTTCTTTCACTTTAAGATGTGAAGTATAGATTTAATTAATTTATATTCCAAGCAATTAGCTACCTGTCCTAACATCACATATTGAATAAGAAGGCCTTTTCACAGTGATTTAAAATGCTACCTCTATCATATACCCGCATATGTAAGGTGCCTATTTCTGGAAGGTCTATTTTGCTCCACTGAACTTTAGTTACTTCATTAGAACATGTTGTTTTGATTACTGTAGTTTAGGTTTTTGTATCTGATAAAGTAATCAAAATCTATTTACTTTACCTTTAATTTAGTTCTACTATATCTGGTTATTTGGTTTCTCAAGCTATCGCATCTAAGAAATAATAAATTGTAGAGTAGGAGGGGTCCCCAAAAGGTAGACATACGTGACACAGTAACAAGAACTGATACTTTGAGGGGAGAAATAGGAAAAAGATGAAAAAAGCATAAGAATTGAAAAAGAACAGTAGTATGGAATTTGTTTAAAGGTCAAATATAGCATAGAACAATATTAATAATGAAAAAAATCACTCACTAATTTACGCCTTACTTCTCTTTAGTCACTATTTTACTGTAAAATGGCCTCTCCTCCTAAAAACTGTAGAACCATTGTTTTTCAAGTATGCATAGAATATTTATAAAAACTGACTATGTCCACAGTGAGCCAAGTCTCAACAGATTTCAAAGAATCTGTATCATCTATTCCACAGGCTTTAGCTCTAAATTAAGTTAAAATTAGTAACGAAAAGATAACTAGATTGGAGGTATGAAGGCAAATCCTTACTGAAGAGATGACTTTTAAGCTGAGGCATAAATGACAAGGGGTCAGCATATGAAAATCTGTGACAGTCAGAGAGAATGGCTATGATACAAAGGCACTAAGTCAGTGATCACCTTCACATGAATAGGAACAGAAGAAGGTCAGTGGGACAGGGCACGCGAATGAGGAAGAAAACAGCATGGCATGAGATCAGAGAGGTAGGCAGGGGCCAGATCATACGGATCGAGTAGGATCTTATTCTATGTTTAATGTGAAGTAGGAAGGTTTAAGTAGAGGAGTGACATGATCTGATTTACACTTTAAAATACCACTTTGGAAGCTCTATGGAATGTGGATTGTAGGTAGGTAAGGGTAGAAAAAAGTGAGAAGGTCTACTAACACTAGCCCAGAGGAGAGACAGTGATGGTGGCTTAGGCTAATGATGGACATAAATGGTTTCCAAATATGTTTTTAAGATACCATCAACCTAGCTGTTCTTCATCACCAACTTCTTATGACTTCTCCACCAAACACGTGGCTTTTCCCAGTCGCAGAGAGCCATGCTGTACTCCTCCCCACATACTGTACTCTCTGCCTTGAATTCCCCTACTCTTTCTACTGCTTTACCTACTTAACTCTTCATTTCTGAAGAATTATGTTTAGGCGTTATTCCTCCCTTAATTTGGGTTGGCTGCTCTTCCTTGTGCTCCTTTATATAGTGAACACATCTAACTCAGAGCACTTCACTTTATATACAACTTTTAAAAACTTATTAGTGACCTACCAGAACTCCATCAGTGAACTGTTTTATACTAAGAGCTAGATAACTGAGCTCTCAACTTCTAGAAATAGCAAATAGCATAAATATGAGAATTGACAGCTGAATTCTGGATAAGAATACAGAATTGTTCTAGAAACCATGCCTGTAAATACAATGATATACTAAATACATTAAAGAATTTTTTTAAGGAAAATATGTTATAAATTTCAAAAAAAGGAAAAATTATTTCATAAAATTAATATTCAACTCATGTATTTATTTTGTGAATTTGGAAATCAGGTTTTTCCTTAATAAAAATATTTATTCTTATTCATATCTGATCCTGTATTGAATTATCCTATTTTTTCTCTTTTTTAATTTCTTCTTCCCTTGGTTTTTAGGTTTTCTGAAATGGTGTTAGAAAGGCTTGATAAGATCTTCATACATTTGACAAGTATGAAGAGATCTGAATGAGTCAAACCAAATTTAGCAGAATTGACAATCAGAAAATAATTTTTTTTTTATTTTTTGTACCTTGTCTATAAAAGAATATATGTACTGATCACAAGAAAAAAAATCCTATAACTTTTGTATAGTGACAGATGTTAACTAGACTTATGGTGATCATTTTCTAATATATAACAAATATTAAATCCTTACACTGTACATTTGAAACTCATATAATGTTTTATGTCAATTATACCTCAATTTAAAAAATGCAAATAAAAAAGAATATGTAATGCTAGAAAAACAGAGCAGATTTATAAACTGGTAAAGGTGGAGGAAAAGAAAAAAGAAAGAACCAAAGAGATAGAGAAATAAAGGAGAGTAAAGAGGCCTCTCAGAATACACAGATAAGGAGAATATATCCTTTAGTTGGAGGTCACAGATATTTGAAAAGATTAGCATATCTGCCTGAAAAATAATTCTTTCTGGTATGTAATATATGCAAATGCAGATGCTGTTGTATATTGATAACCCAGCTGTTTTCTAAAAATTAAAAACAACATAAAAGTTTAATGTGCTACAGGCTGTCTCTCTGATTACTCTTCATCTCCTCATGGTTATTATTTCTATTGTTTAATGCTTTTTTTTAGAGAGAGAGATTATTTTTATGATCACTTACTATGCCATATGTATTAACCATGCACTCCGGAATAACACTTTCTCAAGAGGAACAGAGCTTTCTCAAGTAGACGTGACTTGACGTAGACAGTTTGCGTCTGTGAACTGTCTATGAATGTGAACATCGAAGTGTCCCAGATTAAACTAAACATATAGAAGTGAACAGAAATAAGTAGAACTATAGATACGGAAGAGAAATAAATCTAATCCAACCTGCTTTTAATACTAGAAAGGCAGAAACTTATCCTGGTACCATTATTGTGATTCTGCAGAGATAATGTTTTAATCTAAGTCAAGTGTATGCACAAATTTACTGATATTGGAGAGATCAGTAAAGTCAGAGTTAAAGTCTCTTAGAACAAGATTCTGAAGTAAAGGTGGTGTAGCCTAGAAATAGGTGGGGAGTAAATTAGTAGATGGCAATAGTGGGAGTTTTACAACTGGCAGAAGGTCTGTGATAAGACTTGACTTGAAGGCTGCCCCGGCCTGGAGACATGTCCTTGGCCAGGGTTAGAGCAGTGGGAACTGCCTCCTTGGGTCTTCTTGTGCAGCTCTACTCCAGGCTCAAAGTTTAGAAGGAAACAATGTGCCTGAAGAAAGAGGCAGTCTGTGAGGAACCTGTGAAACAGCACCTGCCCTATTCCCAAGTCACTCAGTATCCCCTCACCCAGTCTTATTTTCCTCATATCACATATCGGGAAATAAAATTAATTTTTATTGTTTATTTTCTGTGCATCCTGTTAGAATGTGAGCTCCGTGAGAAAAGAGACTTCCTCTGACTTTCTTGCTTATCTCTGTATTTTTAGCACCTTGTAAAAAAATGAGTATTTGTTGACTAAAAGAATATATAATAAACAAAAGAATAAACTCTCCCAATTTATCAGCCTCTTTCTTACCTAGTCAAACTAGCCTAGATCCACCCCTTCAGCAGTATCCCTTCAACAATTTCATCAATCGCCCTTACACTTTCAATTCTTTTTTATATATTCCCCCATACTTTCATGGCAAAAATCTCCTCTCTCTCTCCATATATACTTTGCATACACACGTGCGTCTTCACAATTCAGCATTTTTCTATACTTATTATCCTGCTGTTGAGAACACAGAAAAACAACATGGAAAGAAAATAATTATTTACTTATTATGGGCATCTATTAAGCATCCATCACCATGCTAGGTATTTCTCTAAGTATTATTTCACTCTTGGCACAAACTCTCATAATCTTGTTGCCTTTCCACATCATTCATGCACATTTACTCATACTAGTCACCGAGCTAACCTTCTATTCTTTAATCTCAGACAAGGGAGTAGAGTTCCCTGCTGTCCAGTGCTCATCTCTGTGTTCTGGATTTTGTTCCTCTTCTTTACAGAGCTTGGTAGTCTATTACAAGCTTTCTTTCTTGTATGTTTGACATCTTCCCTCTTTTTAAATCTTTCCGATAAACACAGAAACACGGTCACCTTCTAAGCTACTTTCTCTAAAATCACTAATGACTTAGAATACCCTAATCGGTACTTTTCAGTTCTTATCTGTTCAATCTTCTTCCAGATGTGTTCTAAAACATACATGTGGTAATGTAACCAACCTCTAATCTTTAATCTACCACCTTATAATGCAGTTAAAATTACTTTTTATGGTTCTGAAGGCCCTTTGTGGTCTGGCTCCTGTCTGTCTCTCTCATCTTATCACCTTTGGATCATTTCACAAATATCATATTCTCTAACTGTGATCTCTTTCACCAATGTGTAGGAAGCTTATGCAGTGTCTTCTGTGTAGGTATCATTTGCTCACGACTCTACCCAATGTTTTATTCATCTTTCAATCTATTTTACCAGTCTCCCGTTTCCCAGAAAACATGCTTGGATTCAGCCTGTCTGGGTCTAGTGCCTATCTTCTATGACTGTGCATACATATAGTATATTTATCCCTTTACTGAATTTATTACAGTATATTATATTTGTTTACTTACCCATGTTTCCCCACTAGACAATAAACTCCAGCTGATGAAGGTAGAGACTTGCCTTTCAACTCCTCAACCTTATTACATAATTTGGGTTTAGTAAAAGGTTATTGAAAAAAATGAATAAATTAATGACCTATTCATTCTTCTCTTCCGTCTTCTCCTTGCCTCGCTTTACAATGAATTCTACATGTGTCCACTAGGAAACGGTCTCTAATTACTGCTCTAGTGCCAACATTTTATGATCTTTTCTATGATGCAATCAGGAATTCATATTTTTATAGTTGTGTTTCCTAACCCATGGGTTTAACAGTGAACAACATAAAGAAGGAAATAATACTTGCTGAGTATTTAGGACGGATAGGCACCATCTAGGCACTTTACATGCATTATAGATCATGTAATCCTCTTGGGGAAGGCATTATCATACCTATTCTATATATGAGGTAACAGAATCTCAGGAAGATCTATGTCACACAACTAATAGTCATCAGGGCCAAGAATCAAATTCACATTTCGTTTGGTTTGTTCATTCTACTGTATCATATTGCATGCATTACGCTACAAGATTTAGCACTATGATATGAAATGGCCATAAGAAAAGATTATCACATTTGTTTTAATAACATTCATGCATATTTACTAATCATGTATATTTCTATGAATAGTACTAAGTAACGAAGCGATATATTCTTTCAAGAAAATCAAGTACATACCACACTTAGAACATAATAGTCCATGTTTTTAGAATGAATGTTGAGTCTAATGTATAATATATATGTTTAGATAATATACAATATAAAAATTAATTAGGGTGTGATGAGTAGAAAGCTCTCCAAAGTTTTAATTTGCTAATAATTAACTACTTGGGGTTGTCGGGAAGAAAAGGACATCAAAGAAACTTTCAGCCAAGTTTTAAATAGTCTTTAGCAAATACTGATCATGAAAAATATTAAAAACTTATTTGTTATGGTGGTTCTTCAAAAACTTAAATACAGAATTACCATATAATCTAGCAATTTCACTTCTGGGTATATATCCAAAAGAAATGAAAGTAGGGACTTAAGATACTTCACACCAATGTTTACAGCATTACTTACAATAACCAAAAGGAGGAAACAACCCAAAATGTCCACAGAAAGATGAATGGATAAACAAAAGGTATACATATACCATGGAATATTATTCAGTCTTAAAAAGTAAGGTAATTCTGACACATGCTACATGGATGAACATGAAGACATACTAAGTGAAATATGCCAGTCACGAAAATATAAGTACTATAGGATTCCACTCCCAAGAGGCACCTAGAGTACTCAGATTTCTAGATGCAGAAAGTAGAATGATGGATGTCAAGGGCTGAGGGCATGGGGATAAGGAATTACTGTTTAAAGCATACAGAATTTCAATTTGAGAAGATGAAATTCTTCTGGAGATAGATGGTAGTAATGGTTGCATAACGATGTGAATGTACTTAATGCCACTGAACCATACAGTGAAAAATGGTTAAAATGGTAAATTTTGTTATATTTATTTACCACAAAAATATTATTTGAAGTCATAACATGTTGAAGTAAAATTAAAAATTAGTTTACATATCTATTTCAACTACATATCTCATGTCTAAATGAAGTATGCCCCATTTCAAATATTCTACCAAGTTAATTTAACAAATATTTATTGTTCCATTGTCTGAGCCCATGCCCTGAATTTAGATTAGAAAAATATGGTCATCAAAGATATATGACAGTCTTATAGATCTCCATTGTCCAATATGGTAGCTATATGTGGCTATTTAAATTTTAATTAACTAAGATTAAATAAAATAAAACATTCAGTTCCTCCATCACACTAGCACATTTGAAATGCACAATTGCTACTTATGACTAGTGGCTACCATACTGGACATTTTAGATATAATGAACATTACCATCCCTGGAGGAAATTATATGAGACAGTGCTCTTTTAGATTATACTATAAATAGTATATGGTAAACTCCTTCAGTAAGTCATTGGTGTGTGTGAGGAAGAGAGGTGGTCAATCCAGAATTCCAAAAAAAAAAAAAAAAGATCCAATTATGTTGGGTGTTCTGTAGGGGAAACAACCAGCTGATTGAATATTTTACCTTTTTAACTAGCAGCATCACACAGACATAGGCATAAAGCCATCTTTTATGACGCAATGTTACAAAACTTTAGTGACATGAAAGGGATAGTTATATTATCATGGACATACCAATAGAAAAGTCTTTAACAGAATCCTACATTGAGAGAAATAGAACTAAGTATGTTTTCATAGCTACTCTACAGAATATTTTGGAAGTTCAAAATTAAAACTACACATATTATATAGCGATGTAAAATAATATATGCTCACTAGTACGTTAAGTAAAACAGAAGATAAAATCTATCATATATGATTTCAGTCATATTACAGATATGTAGAGATATGGATAATTACTATAAGGGAAACTGAATAGAAGCAGGAGATATATTTTATGAAGAATTATGGACATTTATAGAACAATAGCATTGTTCAAATATTGTTAAAACAATAACAAAGAAGGTGAACGGGCCTACACTATTCCATTCTAACAATGAAATTACCCACTGTTTGGTACCACCATTTGCATGTTTGCTTTAACTCGATTTCACACACAGGACCCCAGGTGTGTTCTATCATGCGCTAATAAAATAAAATGCCCACTGAACAGAATGTTTTCGAAGAACTGAAAAATTGTTAGTCTTTAAGAATTCACTCGATCCAGTTCTAAAATGAACTTTCTTAGAAAACAGCAACTCAAAACCTGTGCAGTTTAAGACAAACATATATCTAGTATATAGCGCTTTTGTCTGTGTATTAACCTTTATATAGCACATAAACTAGGTGATAATATATATTGGCAAGTATACTTAAATATGCACTTATAATATACTGTCAACATGACCAGGCCATAAGTAGAATTATAAAGGAATGCATCAAGTACTGTGAAAAATGACAAACCTTACTTATTACAAATAACGTTCTCTTTAAAATGACATACAAATTTCCCTATGAATCAAAGTCTTGGTTTCTTAAATGTAGTCGTGCTCTAAAATTATATAGATATATAAGGTGATATCTGTTCAATTCTATAATCTTTTCACATGATGTACATTAGAGTTAGGAGGATATATAATTAGATTAAAATACTAAAAAAAAAAAAAGAAAGAAAGAAAAAAGCAAGGCTATATAAAGACTTTGGTGAATCCTATATTTGTCAAAAACGTGTTTTGAGTGTTTTACCTAAGAAATTAAATAACAAAGACGAAGCAAGTCTCAATAACATCTAACATCAAGTGTGATAATGTATGGAAGCTTTAGACTTCACTCCTGCTGTTGACTTCTATATGGTTACACATGTACATATGTGCTATAAATAAATATATCTTATCACATTTAAATAGATTTATGCTTATACTCTTATTTCTTTAATGAATTAATTACTATTTTCCTAATACTTTAAATTAGCCTTCAAAATTATAGATATGATTACTGATATCTTGAGTTCAAACTGAAAATGCTCTCAATTTTTATTGAGTCAAACATTTTGTTGGAGGAATGTCCTGGGTTTAAGTCCCATCTAAGTCCCTAACTGAACGGTTATTCCATAAAAGTAACTTCACCCGTCTGGTTTCAGTCTGATGATTAGTAAAATAAAAGCATGGGGAAGATGATATTTAGTACCTTTAGGCTAAACACACCTATTAGACCAGACAGATAACTTACCTCTCTCAATACAGGATCAGTTATTGAATTCAGGTTGACAGCTCCTTCATAGGTCAGGTAATAGAATACATTGAGAGATCGAACAGCCTCTGGTCCTTGCTGTTTATAGCCAAAAATGAGATCAATCCACTGGTGAAGCTGGCAGGAAACAAATTCACTCTCCAGGGCCTGAAAAAAGGCCACAGAATGTATTATAATGCTGAATTCTATTGATAAAATATGTTGAGAAATTAGAACAAGCAGCAAAGTTTGGTGCTAGATTTACTTGAACGGACTTATTCTGATGTCCTATTTTCCACCAGAATCTGTCCTCCTTTGTATGTAATTAGAGACCTCCCAGCACTTACCACACTGAACTGTAACAGATTGCTAAAGTTTTGGTATTTTCTACTGTACTGTATGTAAGCATGATGAGGGCTAGGACTGATTCTGTCTTGGTCACACTTGTAACTAATAGCTATTCAATTTATACTTCAAAGAGAAGAGGTCATACAGTGTAAAGGCTACTTTAGAACAGTAAATGTAAATACAATATTTATAAATTTTCTAAATATAAACATTTTGTTTATTATAACAGTAACCAAATTATTTATTTCAGCTGAGTTTTTATGCCAAGAAATTAGATATTGGAAGGGATACTTAATACTGAAATACTATTCTAGGTATTAATATCAAATGAACATAAATATTTGATGCCATCAACATAATAATGTCCAAAAAATAATGAATAAACATAATTAAGCATTCAGTGGAAATGCTGGATACAAGATTCACTTCCAATTTATCATTACATTCTCAGTTACTAGCATTGTACCTAAAATGCAACAGATACCATTAAATATTTGCTGAATTTAATGAAGTTATAAATAATAGTTTAAAAAAGATACTTATTTTTAAATAAGTATTCATATTTATAGTATTTATTATTGTTCAAAATTATTTGAACATGAAAGTTTAGTATTATCAACTAGTTTATCAATAAATAATGTAATTCAAATCAGAAATCTCTCAAACTCAAACCCTGAAGCTTAATTTGAAGTATATCAGTTAATACAAATTCACAATATGTATTCTCAGAAAGAATCGACACTTACAGTTATAATGTATCTCATTAAAATTCTTACTTTCAGAGTAACAAGTATATGGCTGTGATATGTTTTTGGTGTGACCTGCTGCTATGTTATCAATACTATAAAAAAAATGTTGGTTTTAAAACAAAATTGACTAACTTCTATAGCAAGTAACCAACAGATAAAAACCATCTCATCACAAAAGAAGTTCCTATTAGTTCACAGGTGTACACCTGCATAATATATGTTTAATTACAATAAATATGTAATATGTTTATAAATAAGAAAAATGTTTATGGCTAAATTCAAATATATTTCCCTTAATAATATTTAACATAGCTTCACAATATATAACATAATATAAAATGTAAAAAAATAATTCCATAAGCAAAATTCTAGGTAATTCTCATATTTCCAAGTATCCCAGAAATGAGATATATCTAAAAAACCCTTTAGCTAGTTTCAATTGTGAAAGTTATTATTTTCAACTTCTCTTATAAAACTCATTATAGTTATAATTTTAGTAAACTACTTCATATTTTATTTGAAATGAGAGGGGCTTGTAATAACTTTAAATAAATTCCTATTTTAAGTACATGGATTTAAAAATCAATCCCCAAATCCAGGAACTGTTATTGCAAATTGTATACAAAAAGGATACGTTTATTTTACTAACTTAGGCCTTGGGTAGGAAAGGGGGCTGGGGGCGTGTTTAAAGTGACACATAAAAACAGCAATTGTCTTAAATTGTGTGCAGTGCACTCCACACAAAAGCCCTAAATATGTTCAAATTAGAGCAAGCTGCTTGATTGTCACTGCGGTCTCATGTCACATTAATGCATGACAAACATTAAACCATACACTTAAATGGCAATTTATATCATTTAAATGTTTACTGCCAGACTAGCTCATCACTCATTTAAATGTGACTTTCTGACAGCTAATTTCAGTTAATTTTCTCCAATTCACTTAATTAGAACTTTCAATCAGGGAAGGACCTATACATATCTTCAAGCTTACATTCTTTTTAGTTGTTCAAAATTTGAGTCAATAAACTGCTGAAAAGCTCTACTATAATAGATTTGCATGTGGTATCGGAGTCTACAAAAAAGTGTGACCATATGAAGCAAACTCACAGTGTGTATTCTCAGAAAGAACCTACACTTATTTATGTAAATAATACTCTTGCCAGCAGTTTAAATAAAAAATGTTTAGTTCATATACACACACTATTGAAACAATAAAAAAAAAACTCTGCATCCAAGCTAATTAAAAATTAATGATTTCAAAATTGTTTAATAAGATAAAACAGTCAGGAGTCTCTTGAGTGTCCATGGTGTTGTGATTTGAGACTATAAAATTCTAGAAGGCTCAGCAAATGACAAAGAACAAATGAATTTTCTCAATATTAAAGTCCTAAATACTAGGGCAATTTTATTTTATGTGTCATCAAAGAATTGTGAGTTTTCCTAATGTCGATATTACTTCTTTATACACATTCAAAATGGTGAAATTGGTTAGATTTAGATGCTTAAACCTTTACACCTTGACACCACATCAGAATGTTAAGCAAAAACACTGAACTTAAAGACACAGCTCACATTACAGCACAAACACACATGCAGAGACGACCAGAGTGCCATGGTTCAGAGTCCTCCCTTTACTCTGTCATATTGGTCAGCATTTAAGGGGCTGACCAGTAATTCACAGAATTACTGGGCCATGCCTTTTCCAGAGGTTGATAAACACATTTTCATAAATAAATTTTAAATAAAAATTTAAAAACCAAACTAAAATCCTATTAACGTTCTTTAAAGATTTCTTCAATACATCACAGCTTTAAAAAGAGAGTCAAAGGAATAACTACTATGGACATAAGAGGATTACAAAAAGTTTTAGTATATTTCAGTATAAGGTCAATTCAGGACTTTAACATCCTTTTGATACCAGTGAATGACAGTTGCCTACAGAAAAGTATATAATAATACACAAATGTACTTGCTAAGGACTTGAGGGAAGAAGTAAAGACAAGCAGGAGGAAATTATTGAGGGAAAAAATACAAATAATTCAAAATGGAATACCCTGGGATTATATTTTATAACTTCTGTTTTTGTGATTCAAACACATAAACCATAAAACATATTAAAAATTCTTTAAACCATTTTTATATGTTCATATTTTTAAAAATACACCTATATA